>NW_009923247.1:87351-118106 GCF_000696875.1 Nestor notabilis
CCCGCCAGGGGCTCCCCTGCCACTGGAGGTAATGTCGGCCATAAAGCTAGTTGGATCCATCTCCCCCATCTTCCTCTCCTCTTCTATCCTCCCTCCTTTCTTCTTCTCTCCCTCTTCTTCTTTCTCTCCTCTTTCTTGAATCCCGGGCCTTTTATATCCCCAAAAATGCCAACTCATCCTGATGCAGGGGGTCAGCCTGCCTCCCAAGGAGTGGCCCTGCTGGCTTCCTTTTTCCCGCATACATTCATCTTGACGCAGAGGGCCACCCTGTGCCAGGAAGAGTGGCCTTGCCAGCTCCCCGCCATGCACCTCCACTCCAGGTGATTGGGGATGGTCCACCACAGACCAGTTTTTACTGTGTTAGACCCATCCAACACAAATATATTGTGCTATATCTTTCCTACACAAAATTTCTAATTGCATCTTGTACTTTAAATATGGTGTATGTCTGGATTTTTGTTTTGCCTTCTGTCTTTGGAAAGATTCAGGACTACTTTAAAACATACATACTAAATACCCCATTGAAATAATGAGATTAATCATGGTGGTAAACAGAAACTTCTGTTTCTTAGTCAATGAAAGACTTGCATGGTAACAATTATAAACATGTTATGTTGTCTTGCATACTGCATTGCTTTCATAAGTGATGATAATTGTATTAATTTATGAAGATAAATTACACATATATATATATATTCAACATGCACTGCACTTCTCATGAAGGCAGCCTTGTTGTCCAATGCATATTCTTTTGGTTTCATATTAAAAATAACATCACATTTTATGCACATTTAGCAAGTTTTTACTCATTTGGAAAGATCTACTCTTGATTGTGGCTATGCAGACAAACCCAATGAATGTGGGAAGTCAGGAATGATGAGCAATAAGTTGTGTTTCTTGTTGACAATTTATGCTCAGCATAGCTACATGTATGAGAATTCCTGAGCACAGATCTTGCTGTCT
The DNA here is from genome assembly GCF_000696875.1 of Nestor notabilis. Lineage (NCBI taxonomy): Eukaryota > Metazoa > Chordata > Aves > Psittaciformes > Psittacidae > Nestor > Nestor notabilis. Next base: position 88,315 of record NW_009923247.1, read on the forward strand.
GCCTCAGAAAGTCTGGCAGCTGTTATGAATGGATTTGCAATTTTGGCCAAAAATTTCCTTACAGAACCATTTTCTTCTGATTCACAGGAGCAACATTTCAAATATTTTTAAATGGAAGTCTGAAAACATGAAATTCCAGCAAATGTCAAAATGTTTTATTTCACTCTCGAAATATTGCAGTAGGATTTGGAGGATTTTCTTTTCTTTTTTTTTTTTTGAATGTCATGAAATATTCGAAGATTTTGACTCTTCAGTTGGCATCAGAAATTAAAGGCTGAAATCTTAGCTACAGCTTCTTAATTTCAACTACATCTAACTGCAAATCAGTGGGTGTTGTTTTACACTGATAGAGTCAAATAATGGAAGTTATCAGAGAGATGATCAAAGAGGTATAAGTCTGCATATTTGAGTATACCTTTCAGTTTTTCAGAGGACAGAGATCAGAACTGTTACATATTAGCAGGTAGGACATGTTATTCAAACACAAAAATTAATTCAGAATCTAAATTTCCATCCTTAAAATATATTCTTTGTAGCTGAGTTAGACTACAAGAATCCCCTTCAAAATTTACAACATACTTCCACAGTACAAACCAAACAGAAAATGTGAGGGCTTTTGGTTTAGTGGGGTTTTTAATCCCAAGATTTAAATAAAACAGACTCATGACTTCAAGGGAATGACTCATGATTTCTGAATGGTTTGAGTCAGATATTATCAGAATTTATCAAAAAATAGTTGGCTTAATCATAGAATCATAGAAACATAGAATCATAGAATAGTTAGGGTTTGAAAGGACCTTAAGATCATCTAGTTCCAATTCCCCTGCCATGGGCAGGGACACCTCACACTAAACCATGTCACCCAAGACTCCATCCAACATCCAGTAATGTTATTGAATAAAAGGTTGAGTGAAACCTTCTACTTATTCTTATATTGTTGTAGTATACCTGGGTAAAGAAAAGTCAATTTATTATCATGCTTACTTGCTGATACACAGACTACAGAGAAGTGGCCTGAGAAACCAGGATAACAACAATTTATGCATTGATAATTTATGTATGGTTTTGGTTTACATAATCCTTTCTTTATTCAATAAAAAATGCATAGTTGTCATAGAAACTGCTACAACATAGGATTTGAATGCCTGTGAAGAGACAGAGTACTTTTATAAACAAATAAACACAGAAGACACATAAATCAAATGCTAATCAGCATCATGCATGTTCTTAAAACAATACAGCTTGACTTTTCCACTTTTGTTGAAAGTGCAGAGTGTTCAGACTACAGGCTCGATCTCTGTGCTGTCATCCTTAGAAGTAATATTCAAAGGTATGTTGAAGTTACTTTACTTCCCAGTCCCAGTGACTGCATTTCTGACTAACTATGTTCTACAGGGCTTTTTTTTCAAGCATAAATAGATACCCAAGTGTTTTTATTCTCTAGGCACTTATAAAATTTATGGACTATTTATTACCAGCAGTATGAAAGGTATGACTATCTTCTAAAAAGAAGATACTGAAAGTGTTAGAACTTCATGAAATCTATAGCAGAGAAGAAATCTGTGTTAACTGTATGCATAGGACAGAAGGGACAAATGAGTTTTATTTTATCTAGTACTCTCATTTTCAGTTCTTTTTATATCTCGCTTGTCTATTTTTTCCTCTTTTTGAAAATTCTTGGCTTTTCATTCTGAATTAAAAATAATTGTAGTTCTCCCCCAACATGCACACACACCCCCAACTACTTCATAATCATGTCTATTAAAATCCATCTCTGTTGCTATGTGAATTCCACACACTTCTACTTTTCTCTGCTTCTTTCTGCTGATTGACTTGCACAGTGCAAAATTGAAGCTTCAGAAAATAAAATTGGCATTTAGTAAGAATCCTGAGACCAGTTTAAATCTAATCAGTCCTGAATAATGGTAGGGATTTGGGGGTTTTGGGTTTTTCTTTTTAGAAATTTAGAAAGGTTATCTAGTCTAACTCCCCCTGCAATGAGCAAGGACATCATCTAGATCAGGTTGCTCAGAACACCAACCAACCTGACCTTGACTGTTTCTAGAGATGGGGCACTACCACCTCTCTGGTCAATATGTTCCAGTATTTCACCACTCCCACTGTAAAAAAATTCTTCCTTATATCTCATATAAATCTCATAGAATCACAGAATGGTTTGGGTTGGAAGAGATCTTAAAGATCATCTAGTTTCAGCTTCCTGCCATAAGTAGAGACACCTCTCACTAGACTGGGTTGCTCAAAGCCCCATCCAACCTGGCCTTGGAAACTTCCAAGGATGGAGTATCCACAGCTTCTGTCAGCAACCTGTTCCAGTGTCTCACCACCCTCATCATTACCTCTTTTCCTGTCATTGCATTCCCTGATAAATTGTCCCTTCCCATCTTTCCTGTAGGCTGCTTTTAGATACTGCAAGCCTGCTAAAAAGCCTCCCTGGAGACTTCTCATCTCTAAACTAAACAACCCCAACTCTTAGCCTGTCCTCATAGGACAGGTGCTCCAGCCTTCTAATCATCTTCTTGGCCCTCCTCTTCATCTGCTCGAGCAGGTCTGTGTCTGTCTTATTGTCCTGGTTTCAGCTGGGACAGAATTATTTTTCTTCCTTGTAGCTGGTGCAGTGCTGTGTTTTGGCTTTTGTCTGAGAATAATGCTGATAACACACCGTTGTTGTTGCTAAAATAGCGCTTAACCTGATCAAGGACTTTTCAGTCTCTCATGCTTTGCCAGTGAGGAGGGGCACAAGAAGCAGGAAAGGAGCAGAGACGGGACACATGACCCAAACTAGCCAAAGGGGTATTCCACACCACAGCACGTCATGCCCAGTATATAAACTCATGCCACAGTAAGACAATATTTGAGCAGAGTTAACCAGGGTGCTAGTTCAGTTGGTGATGACACCCTGAAGTTCTCCATCATCTTACAACTCTGCACACAGGGCCTCAGATCTGTACAGTCTCACTGCTTGTTATTTCCCCTTGTGCTGCTGGAGGCTGCTATTTAGGCACAGCTGTCCCTAGCTCCTTTCTTAAATACTAGCTTAAATGCTTTCCCTGCCTGCATCATTTTAACAGACTAGGTTAGGAGAACCACATATGTAGATATGCTGATGGGTGTAGAAACAGACTTAGTGATGTGAGGCAACAGCAGTAACCTCATAGCCTTCTACCACCACAACAGTAAAACCACAACAATAAAATAGGGCTTTACATGCTACCTTTGTGGCATGAGACACATCCACTAAGGAATAAGAGAGTGCATTAAGTGTTAAAGAAAGAATAGCAAGACCATCTCTGGGGTTTTTTTGTCTTTGGAAGATCATAGTGTTTTGGCTACTTGGAAAAGGCTCTATTCTCTCTTACATGAGAAAAAATCTGTTCCTTTTCATTGCCTAATAAGATATATACCACACCTTACATTTTTAGGTATCCAATCACATAGATCAATAATGCAGCAAGAATATGCAAATTAATTACTGTTTTGTAGAATTTATACCCCTAAACATAGTTACTCACTAACTGCACTGCAGTTAAGTGTCCAAATCTAATAAATTGCATCGTGTCCTCTAGAACTGCCATCTAATGAGTGTCAAATGTTTACTATAATTAAATTCTAGATGTCACATGAAAAAAAAAAAAGACATGAATCTGCTTTGTAACTAAATAGTTTGCATGGAAAAAATTACTAAGAGCCTGCTGTAACTAGACACTTACTGCAGCTCTTTCAGTTGATAAGAAAGCCTCACCGATACTCAAGCAATTTTAATGTTGGAAAACAGGGCTCCCTCCAATTCCTTGTGAACACTGAGCAAAGGAGCATCTCCAAGGCTAAAAATATAATGACCTCTTTGCTTAGGTCGATAATAACACGATGGCAATGTTTAAAGCAGCAATGTTTATCGTAAGGATATCATTTACAATGTCATGGATATCAAATTTTTTCAGTGTGCATCTTTCTAGTAGGAAGAATTGCACAAGGCCAGAAAGCTACTGCAAACACACTGAAAATTTTTATTGATTTATAGTCAGATCATGTTAAATAAGAGCACTTTTCCAGAATGATTTGCAAATGAAAGACAGCAAGGAGCTGTATGTAAATGCAAAGTATGTTATTTAAAAAAAAAAAAAATACTGAAAAACCCCAACCCTGCTTTGGGATCACTATTATAGTTGTTCCTATGGTAACCGGTTATTTGTGCTGCATGCATCATCATATATATTTCAGGAACCTGAGTGCTGGAAAAAAGGGAGGGAAAAAGAGCATGTGTTACCATATATTAATTCCAAGGACAAGCCCATATTAAAATACTTGACCCTTTGAGTAAAAAGGAAAACACCTCTATGTGATTTCACCCACTTCACACTTGAAAGTGTGGTTCTCAGAAAAGGAGCTATGAAAAATCAGCATACATTTACTTATCTGATTCTCATTTTGTTCTGAATATCTCTAATTCATTGCTGAACAGCAATTTTAGTCTCGTCTAAATTCCACAACCAAGGCACTGAAGAGAGAAAGCATTTGATTGATTTCAAGACCACATTCCCCCTGCATTACTACAGATAGTGGCAAAACACTGATGACTATTTGATGTGGCTAGTTATTACAAAAAAGGCCAAGAGAGAAGAGCAAGTTATACCACAGAAATTCATTTGGGAGACAAGTTTGACCAGCTTCAACGGTGTTCAGTCTTTTGGGATAGTTTAAATATGTTCCTTTCCAAGATTTCTTTTGTTAATGCCGACAGGCTTTGGTGTGAGGTATCCAAATGCCAAACAACCTAGTAATGTGCAGAAAGATTTAGCTACTTCTCAGAGCCAGGACAGAATAAACAAAGTTAGCAGCTATTAAAGCATGCTTTCTACTGTAATCTGAAAACACTGGATCCTATATCAGTAAGAAAATTTAAACTTCAAACTTTTCGAAGTGCAGTAGTTTGTTACAAAGGAACACTGTTGTTTCCACTGTTATGCTGCAGAGGACACAAGGACCAAATCTACACTTTTGGGTGCCATGACCCTATTTATATATACCACAGTTTCTATAGAAATCAAAGGGAAATCAGACTCCCAGAGAGATATTAGACTCCTAAATATCTTTGCACATCTGTTTGTTTTTACTTATATAAACCAAGAATTAAATAGAATTTAGCAGACCCCATTCAAAAGAACATAAGATAGCACTTTATGTTTCTCTTAACGTCTTGAGTTTTGCCTCTGTGCCAGTGCATAAGTACTGAAAAGGTCAATTTATATTTCCCATATAGGCTTGGTGTGAGTTTGAAAATTTGGCATTCTTATGCTGATGCATCTTGAGAAGCCCAGCCTGGTGGGCTGTGAGACTATCGAACACATTCAGGCCTCCTATAAAATGCAGCTGTGGTTGCTATTTTTTTAATACAAGGGTGTCATAGTGCCACCGTCTATCTTTTATGTAATACCTTAGAGAATTTGTCTACTGGTAGGAGTTCAGTTCAATCAAAAATCTAACAGGGATCCAGCCCACATATCTCTCAAAAGCACCCCATCATCAATATATAGACTGTACTAAAGTTCTCCAAGCTATGCTAACTGTGCAAGAACAAATCTGATGTTACAAAGTATACAGAGACAGAGGTGAAGTATGACTTTTTCAATGCCTTCTCTATGAGAAGGAAGTTCTGGTCCTTGTTTCTAAAGCTGTACCTATATTTAAGTTACACAGTCTCTCAGTAAAATGTAACCCTGTGAACAGAAACTTCAGATACAATTGACCCTTCTCAGCTGAGTGTCTTTAGTACTAGACTAAGAAATCATGCTCTTTTCTTTCTCAGTAAATTTTGAATGATTTTTGGCACAATGTTATGGGATCATATCAACATGGGAACATGTGACCTCTGCATTCTACCAGGTTAATGTGTAGCCAGATTTTTTCAGCTTTTGGTAAGAATCGAAGCATGATCTTGAACAAAGAAAGAAAATGGGTATCTCACTTCTTAAGGACGTTCTCTGAAATGTGGGGGTTTGAATTCTCTGCTTTCTACTCTGTCCACACATCCCATCTAAACCAGTATAGTTGGACACAGGAAACATGAAGCTGAGGAACTGGGAGAGGACTCGCAGTTAGAAGAATAGGCTGAGGTGGTGGTACAGTAGAAACGTGAGGAAAGTGAAAAGCACAAGTTTAGGATCCTATTTTGGAGGGCTGAGACATCTTATTTGAGGAAGAAATGAAAATGAGCCTCTTCTGTGCCTACAATATGACTAGGTGTGGAGTTACAGCCCCTGCTACGTTGTCAGTTTTCTCATTAATTGCCACTGCTGTTGCATGCACCTGTAACTCCTACTACATTGCAACTGTTACTAAAGGTTATGTCTGACTGTCCTGAATTTGTGGCCTTCATTGTGCCTGATGGGCCAGAGCACCATCACTACTGCTCTTCTTGGCACAGTTTAAAAGAAAAGAGCTGTTGAGGATCTTTTACAATGAGATAATTCTTGCCCTTCTTCTGTGAAAACAGTGGCATCTTCTCTGAGCTGGACTTACATGACTTGTGTCCAGACAAACTTCAAACTTACCCAGATCTTTGCACTCAGGAAGAAAAATCACAAGAAAAAATATTCCTGATTCAATTGTTCATTTATTGGGTAACTAGTTGTCTGAAAATTCATATATCTAAGTTCTTTGGTCTGTAAACTGGGTATAATAAATATTATCTTTTCAAATTACCTTGCCTTGATGTTGTTAGTATACCTCATTTCGTATGTTCTGTATGGAGATATATACACCAGTGTTTTTTATTCTTGAAGCAATCTTAAGATCCCACTCATTATTCTTTGTATTCTATGTATGAAAGAGAATGAATTATTGACAATAACTGAAAAATACTGAACATACCATGTGAAGATAAAATACTCAAAAAATGTGAATAATATAACATTATTACTACTTTTTAGTAAGGTTCAGAAAAGTTGTGAAGGATTAACTGAATTCTGGGTTTTAAAATCTTTGTAATGTTTTCCTCCTGTGGATGTTCTGAAATTCTTTCTGAATTCCTGTATATTAAAAATCAGATATGGAAATTAATGGGGTTTCTGACTAATTTCAGTCTCATATGTAGAATTTCTGACTTTTTCTCATCTACTTTATGCTACTTTTTTTTTAAATATTGATATTTAATTGCCTAAATGCAGTTTGAAACCAGTATTCTGGCAATAGTTCCTGTTATTCCCATTTTGAACTTGTGTGATATTCTTTATGGAAGTAGACACACTCAAGTTCCAGAAAAATTATGAAAAGAATAAAATTATATAGTGGTTTAAAGCTAAATATTTCAAGAGTTGTCAAAGAGTAATCTGATTTTTTTTTTACAAAGTTGTTTCTGATGTTACTGTAGTTGGGGCACATTAGAAGAATTATGGCCCACTTACAAGTGTCTAGGCTTTTGTTGGAAAAAGAGGAGTAGTGTGACTCTGGAACAGGTAGCTCTACAAAAGTCATTCCATTTGAAAAGACACTGCCCATTTTTTGTATCCATGTGAATCTTTTCAAATGCAACACTGAATCCTTTTCATGTTAGTTGAAAATATGAAATACCTCTTCGCAAAGGTGACAGTTCCATAATTTCTATTCTTCACAGAAATCACAGGGTTTACATTCTTTCAATTCTCCTCCCCATCCTGCCTCAGGATGGAAAGGTGGGTGAGCAAGCAGCTGTGTGGTGCTGAGTTACCGGCTGGGTCTAAACCACATCACCACAGCATGTCATGGCCTGTATATAAACTGAGGGGACTATCAGTCAGCGGATGGTGAGAAACTATTGTGCATCACTTGTGCTTATTGTTTGTTTTTCCTTTCCTCTTTAAGTTTTGTATTCTTTCCCCTTGTTATTTCTTTTATCGTTATTATTATTATTATGAGTAGTAGTATATTATATTTTAGTTATTAAACTGTACTTATTTCAACCTGTGTGATTTACATTCTTTTGATTCTCTTCTCTATCCCACCCATGGAGGGAGAAACTGAGATATGACTGAGCAGCTGTGTGGTACTTTAGTTGCTGGGCTTAAACCACAACAATCTGTAGCTAATTTCAAAACCAACTGCCTTTGGGTCAAGACTTGCAAAAATTACCTCACTTCTCCAGCCACACAAGTAACACATAAAAGTATTTATAAACATATTTGTATTATGGTTTTTTTATAAATATGAATATAACAACATGTAATGATGTCAGCTATTTTCTAGTAAAGAGAAAAGAGAGTAACTTACAGGATGGTGTGCTTTTCTAGACTTTGAAACATAATTTTTCATACAGAAGAAGAAAATATTTTTCATCTTTAGAAGTACTTATACTTCTCTGTGTCAGTCTAGCCAAAATCAAATTTTGTTTTACTTTGGCAGTTCTAATGAATAGCACACCTACATATACCAAGGGAAATCGTCTACTTAAGCTGTTTTGTTGTGCTTTGATGTTCCATCAAAAAACCCCAAAATTTGCAACATACTAAAAGCCCTTACTAAAAACAATTTGTTTCCAATCATGTTTTAATAACTCAAAATCTAGATGAAGCCACTTAAAATATACAAGCTCAGTTTTCACACCTTTCAAAAAAGGGGTACTGTAGAGTTTCTGTCATAATGCTAGAGTTAGCCCTGAAGCAGTGTGAGGATAATGTGAGGAAGGAACTGTACTGTGCTTTAAGGTTGAAGTATTTTTGTTTGTCATTTTCATGTTTCAGCTTATTGCTTAAATAAGGTTTAAAAATTTCTTGTTGTTTGCTTTGATGCTTAACAGTTTTTAAACTATTTTTTAAAATTGTTCTTTTTCTCACTACGATGTTGCAATTTACAACAAGTTCACCCTCCAGCTCAAGCTGCTGCTTTGTTTACACCTCATCAAATTTTTTTTTTTTAATTCTCTTCATGTCCTTGCTGCTGATAAAGTCATCTGTCTTTTTCCTCACTGACTTGAAAATCACTCAGTGGAAAGCAGCACATCTTTTGCAAAAGTTAGTAATAAGAGTAAAATGATTTTGTAGTTTGATGTTTGGCATCATGGCAAATAAAGGGACTTCCAGCAGAGCTCCATCTAACCTTGTTTCCTCTTTATAAAGAGATTTTCCTCAAACACTGGTGTTAGAAATCTTTTAATTACTGCTTTCTTAATAGTGATACGGCAGAGCAGGGTTCTCATTACAGCCATCATAAAAAAAGAAAATTTTCGTTTATTTCAGCTCACAAAGAAAAACCTTAATCACTTCACAAAGTTTGTTAGGCAAAGGTGTTACAAAAACATCTTTCTGGATAAGCTGGCTTGTGAATGAGAAAACAATAGTTCTGACAACTGAAAGACTACCTAATTCTGCTGTAGGTAACAGAAATGATCCAGATGAGAGCAATGCAAAGTGAATCAGTCCATGAATATATATTTTAAAGTAAGAACAGCAATATTGCAAGCCTTTTGCAATGCTCTGTGGATTAAACTTTGGTTTGAAGATGTTTCTCCTGCTTATTCAGGGAAGCCCTTTTTAAACCATACTCAATCCTTGGCTCCTTTTAATCAGAATATCACTACTGTCTGGAAGGATAGCAATGCAAACTCTGATGGGTAACATATGTTCTAATTTTCTTATAGGATGCTCTTTTGAGAGTATGTGGCTGGGTGGCAGTGGTTGAGGCTACTCATTGCCCTAACCTGACTGCTCCTTGTAGGAGGTGGTGGCACCTTCTAGCAACATGAGAATTCCCTGAGGGGAAGCTAAGCATATGCTGGACCTGAAATTTTTGAGAGGGGAGAAATGGAACAGACAGAAAGAAGAACGGAGGTCTGAACATACAAACTGCTGGCCATGAACCTGGAGCCAAATGAGAAGAGAAGAATTCAGAGAGAAGGAAGATCTCCCAACAACCTTAGCCAGGCCTCTGGGTTCTTCTTTCAAGGAACTCGGAACAGTGTCTGTGGAGTTAGAATTTCTTTTGTATCTTATCTACTCATTTGTCTTTTTATTTCTCGTGTTGTTTTGTTTTGTTTGGGTTTTTTTTTAAAAAAAAGTTAATTTTAACCTCTCATCTTGTGTCTGTTCAAAGAAAAATATTTTTGCCCTTAAAACCTTGATGGTAATCTTGCTGTGCTCAGTATAAGAAGCTGTCTACCACCATTGACCTCAAAGCTCACAGCAGCTTCAGAGTCCCATCACACAATGAATAAAATAAATATAAATGAACTAGAACTAAATTAATTTTTACCAGAGTTGAGATGACTGTTTAACTTACTGCTGCTGATCTTTAATTCAGTTGTGTTAGTCACAGAGACAAAATTTACTACATTTTGTTCTCTAAGGTGGGTCAAATTTTTAGCTCAAACATATCAGTCATCAGCAAAACTCAAGGTATTTTGGGAAGCAATTGGCTAGCTTTATAATCTTTATTGCTATTGTATGCCTCTAACTCTAGAAAAAAAAGCTACATTAAAAAAGTAATTGTGAGCTGTGAGCACTAGCTCTGTTTTCTGAAAGAAAATGGAATAAAGTCTACAATGTTTTTTTCCTTATCTAGAAACCAATCTACAAGCAATATATGATATGAAATTCCAACTATATACTATGCAGTTGAATCCTAATATCAAATACATAACAGGTCACTGTAAACTCAAAGATACAGACTCAACAGTTCATGTTTGAATTTGTGCTTTGCTTCTAATGACTTTACCAGAAACAAGAATGTCCAAAGATAAAAATAGCCAGATACATGGAATAAACAAAAAGGTCTACCAAGATTCAGAGTAGGATTAGACAGTTGCATAAATATTAAGTCTATCTATACTTACATTAGGTAGGATTTAATATTTAAGACACTTAAAATAGCATTCTCTGGGGCATGAGCCAGCTACTAACTGCCAATGCTTGAAGAGGGTGTTTTGTCACGTGACTAGGTGTTCCATGACTACTGTGGACAACCAGAAGATAAAAAGGTTTTATGGGGAAAGACTTTTTTTGTCCTTTCCTGCACTCGTTGTCTTTACAAATTGCAATCTTGATATGGTAGATGTGTACGTTTCTTAAGTGCTTTTATTTTCATCACTGCTTTTTACACTTTAGCATTTCTCAGTAATATTCTATGTCATTTGAATTACAAGCTCATATAGTCAGAGGAACTAGTTCACTGATTGGAAAAGCCACTATTCCTTTGATCTTTCTTTGATTTCCCTCAGTTTTAAATTTGCTCATTACATAGGATCCTCACTAATCTGATAGAGCTAAATAGATCCTATTTGGGAAGAACTGGAAGAAAAGTTAAAACCCAGTGGGTTGAGATAAGAACAGCTTAATTATTGAAATAAAATTTAATAATAATAATTGTAATAATAATAATAGGAATAATAATAATAACAACAACAACAGAGAGAGAGAAAGGAATAAACCCTGTCCTGCCCCCCAAAACCAAGTAATGCATAGCGAAATGCTCACTACCCAATGACCAATTCCCAGCCCATCCCCATGCAGCAATTGGTGGCTCTCAGACAATTCCCCCCAGTTTATATACTGAACATAGCATTCTATGGTACGGAATCCCTTTTTGACTAGTTTGAGTCAAGTGTCCTGGCTGTGCTCTCTCCTGGCTTCTTGTGCCCCTTTTCACTGTCAGAACATGGGACAGCGAAAAATCCTTGATTGGGGTAAGCACTACTTAGCAGTTAAAACATTGGTGTTTTATCAACATTATTCTCAGACTGAAGTCGAAACACAGCACTGCACCAGCTAGTAGGAAAAAGAAATTCTATCCCAGCTGAAACAACAACAATCAGAAAGGCTTCCAATTTGATAGTTAAGAAATTTGTCTTCATACGAATATAGATACAAATTCATAATTACACAGCCTTAAAGGACATTTTTCAAACTTTGTTCAGAAATGACCACTGAATTTGTCTTATTTCTGATGCACTTACAAAACTTCTTTGTAGGTGTTTTTATGTCTCTTGTTAGTTTTAAGTAAATTGCTCCCTACTCTTTCTAATTTTATCTCTAGAAATTTGTTCTATTCTTTTTCAGAATTATTCTTAGACATGTGCCAGTTTCTAGTATTCCTGTAATTCCTCTTTGCTGTAGGAGTCTTTCTTAGTGTTGCTACTTTTTTCTGAGACCAGTCTAGTTTAATGTTGTGCTTTTCACAGCCTGTTTGGATATTAATTCATATAAAATATGAACACTTCGTTATGTTCCTTAGATTTATTTCAATACCTGAGTTTCTAGAGGCTTGTTTTTCAAAATCCCGGTTTCCTCACAATGATTCTTTCACCCTTTCCCCTTCTTTGAAGAGTGTTTTCTGATATTTTGTGACTCAAACTACCTTCCACACTCAAGTCTCAGGCAACTCTTTCCTATTAGTTGGATTAAAATCTAAAAATAGCTGCTTACCTGGTTTTCCTTCTCTGAAACAAAACATTGTCCCCCTATTAAGTATAGTAATGCTTACCTCTGCTCAATTTATTTTTTTTAAAAGCATTTGTTATAGTAAAACAGACAAAACCATGAAAACCGTGAAAAGAACATGGGCCGTTCTAAATTCAAAAGCTGTTTTTCTGTAAGTTAGAACGAAAAACTGTAGCTCCTATACCTTTAAACGTGGCAGTTTGCAGTGTACTTAAATTCAATTAAAAAACCCAATCTCCTTATATTTTCAAGTTATTCCAGCTAACATGCATTGATTTTTTTTCTTGTGGAACATACGTAGAGTCATAGAAACATAGAATGGTTAGGATGGAAAGGACCTTAAGATCATCTAGTTCCAACCCCCCTGCCATGAGCAGGGACACCACACCTACACATTGTTGAAAGCAAACATGGCTTCACTAAGGACAAATCATGTCTAAACAAATTTGGTAGCCTTCTGTGATGTGGTTACAATGTTGGTGGATAAAGGAAGATTGACTGATGTCATCTACCTGGTCTTGTGCAAAGCATTTGACACTTTCCTGCACAACATTCTTACCTCTAATATAAAGAGGTATGGATTTGACAGATGGGGCACTTGGCAGATATGGAATAGGCTGGATGGTTAGACTCAAAGAGATGTGGTCAGTCGCTTGATGTCCAAGTTGACACCAGTGATGAGTGGCATTCCTCAGGAGTAGGTACTGAGACTGGTTATCTTCAATGTCTTCCTGGTGACATGGACAGTGGGGTGGAGTGCACCCTCAGCAGGCTTGCTGATGACACCAAGCTGTGTGGTGCAGTCAACACACTGGAGGGAAGGGATGCAATACAGAGGGACCCTGACAGGCTTGAGATGTGGACCAACGCCAACCCCAGGAAGTTCAATAAGGCCAAGTGCAAGGTCCTGCACCCAGGTTGAGGCAATCCCAAGAACAGCTACAGGCTGGGAGGGATTGGATTGAGAGCAGCCCTGAGGAGAAAGTCTTAGGGGTGTTGGCTGATGAGAAGCTCAGCATGACCCAGCAGTGTGGGCTTGCAGCCCAGAAAGCCAACTGTATGCTGGGCTGCACCAAAAAAAGCATGGTTAACAGGTTGAAGGAGGTGATCCTGCCCCTTTACTCTGCTCATGAGTCCCCACCCAGAGTGCTGTGTTCAGCTCTGGGACTCCCAAGAAAAGAACATGGGCCTGCTGAAGCAAGTCCAGAGGAGGGCCACGAAGATGAACAGAGGGCTAGAGCACCTCTCCTATGAAGACAGGCTGAGAGATCTGGAGTTGTTTAGCCTAGAGAAGAGAAGGCTTAGGGAAACCTTATAGCAGCATTTCAGTACCTAAAAGGGTCTACAGGAAAGATGAGAAGGGACTCTTCATCAGAGAGAGTAGCTGACAGGACATCAGGTAATGGTTTTAGATTAGACATTGGGAAGAAATTCTTTACTAAGAGGGTAGTGAGACACTGGCACAGACTGCCCAGAGAAGCTGTGGCTGCCCCATCCCTGAAAGCGTTCAAGGCCATGTTTGACAGGCCTTTGACCAACCTGGTCAAGTGAGAGGTGTCCCTGCCCCTGGCAGTGAGGAATGGAACTAGATAATCTTTAAGATGCCTTCCAACCCAAACCATTCTATGATTCTACAATCTTTTGCTCCTATTCATTCCATAATGTTTTATTAGTCTGTTAGGTTTACAAGAACATGTTTAGTGTTACAGTATAAATAATCTGAAGCATGGTGGCATATCTTGAATGGTATCTTCATTTATTACTTAATTGTATAAGTGAGTATTAAATTCAAAATATATAAAAATACCATGTAAGTGTGAAGGGGAGGGAGGGTGTATTTCCAGTAAAAAAAAAAACAGGTCTTTTTATAAGGATGTGCATCTTTGGTCTTCAAAAAGAACCACAATATGGTGAATACTGCTGTATAGTCAAATAAAGAAATAGCAGTTAGTAATGTCAGTAATCAGGAGAACTGTCTTGCACATTTTTGGTACAATATAATAGTAAGAGTGAGAAAAGATGATATGCACCTGACATAGCACATCTTGAACTAAAAATATTTTTGCTTCTCTGAAAAATATAATACATCCTTTATTACTACTGTATTAAACATCCTGACCTTTTCTTGGGAGTAAAATATTCTCCCTTTTGTTTTATTCCCAATTTTGCTACAGAGCTTGTCCAAACAGCTCATCTAAGTGAGACTGACAATCCCCAAGGACTGTAAATGATGAGAGCATCTTGCCCTTTACTCTGCAGTTATTCCTTCACAGTTTTTGAGATATTCATCCTCACTTCTGTGAAAAACAGTCCTGTTTTGTTAGATTAAAACCATCCATTTCTCTTATTCTGAACACTGAACTGCCTCAAGACATACTGGGGAAAAAATCTGGTTCTTTTACACTAGCATGAACTTGATTCAGAAAGAAACTAAAGTGCAAAGCATACTCTAAGTAAACCACTAGCTAGACATGATTTTTTTTTTAAGAGTAAGCTTTTTATCACCACATATGAAGTCATAATGACAATTTAGAAAAAAAAACCAACCCACAAATAAACAAACAAATAGAAATCAAGAGAAGGTGCCAAAACACATTTGAAGAATGTTAACAATATGTAGACAATGATTACACAGATTTCCACTAAGAAAGTGAAGCCGTTCACCATAAACTTTTAGTGGCAATCATATGGTTCTATTTCCTACCATTTATATATTACAATAACATTCCCAAATGAGGATCAAAATTCAAACATATTTAATTTATTTATTCATTCTTTTGTTTTGTGGAAAGTATGTTACATAAAACACCTTTCATAACCAGTATATTTCAGCTTCCTGGTTTATTTCTGCTTGATTGATTATCTGATAAAATTATTTTCCTCAAAGGTGATTTGAAATTTTAAAGATATCTATCTTCTGCTGAAAGATCATTACAGAAGAAAATTCGAACTCTCTCTACTTACAGTCCAATTGTATATTGTTACGTAATTGCACATGGCCTTTTAAATAGTGCTTGCATTATTGTCAGGATTCTGAGTGTCATTGCATGTTTTGAACATCCTAAATTATTGTGAGAGTAAATCTCTAGTGATCATTCAGAATTTACTGCAGGCACTTAGACTGTGGGCCAAAAAATTTTTTTCGCACAGATCGCTCTTTTAAATTAGATTTATATATGGAACTTCTTATTTGTTATTTTCATTTATAGGTTTTATGAGAAAGTAGAATAACAAAAGCCCCAAGATTTCCACAAGATAAAAACCCACTGGTGTCTACTTCCAGTACATCAATATAGCTGTTTCAAATCAGTGTCTATGCATATTAACATATTCAAGTTCTTGATCTTCTCAGAGGAAATTGGCTCCTTGAAACAAATCATAATTGCTAACACAAGTACTGCCACTGATGGCTCTACTCATCAAGTTTAAAGAATAGGACTTGGAAACTCCACCAAGAAATCACAAAATAAGCCATGATGTTACAGAGAGAAGAGAGAAGGCTGAAACAGTGTTAAGTTGCTTAATTTGCTCTATTAGATATATAAAATATGTAAGAGCTAAAGCAGAATCTGTGGATAGTCTGCTTACATGAGATACATCACTAATATTGCAACTGGAGATAATGCCAGTTTCTAATACCTTAGGTGGAGATGATGCCAGAGGGATCTGCCATACACATAAATAAAA
The DNA here is from genome assembly GCF_000696875.1 of Nestor notabilis. Taxonomy (NCBI): domain Eukaryota; kingdom Metazoa; phylum Chordata; class Aves; order Psittaciformes; family Psittacidae; genus Nestor; species Nestor notabilis. The sequence goes on from NW_009923247.1 coordinate 104,424, forward strand.
GTTCTGGAGGCTTCAATATGAAAGATTTGTCTATTATCAATCTACAAACTCTAGTTTGTGTTGCATGTTGAACATATGTCTCTGTCTCTGGTTTAGGGTTTTTTTGGGGTTGGGTTTTTTTTTGTTTGGTTTCTTTTTTTGTTTGTTTGTTTTTTTTCCTTCTGGCAGCCTATTCTACTGCATTTAAGACATCTGCCTCACCCAAAAAAGATGTTCACAGTCTCATTGAGACTATAAGGCCAACAAAATACAGTCTAAAGCTGTTGATTCTGTCTCTCTTTTTTTTTCTCCTGGAACTGTGATTTAGAAAAAAAGCCAAGACCCTGCAGGTGACACAGACGTATGATAGAGTGTGAAATAAAAAGAGAAAAGAATAGAAGCAGAACATAGGAAGAAGACAGAACACAGGAGAAAGGTCTTATTTAATAAGAGAGTTCTGCTTCATGCTGTCTCTGTGCTTGCATGAGTCCCCAAACAGTTTGAAGGACTTGGTGATGAAGTTGCAAGCTGAGACAGGCAAAGAGAGTATCCAGTTCAGAGTATCCAGAGTATCTGGTTCATATGTATGTTCATATGTTTGTATATATGTGTGTATATATATCCACAGCTACTCAAAAAGAGGGCTAAGAGAGTCTGGAACCACACTGTTCAGAGATAGACAATGAAAGGACAAAAAACAATGGACATAAGTTGAAATTTGGGAAATTATTCCCTGATATGGGAAAGAATTTTCTCCATTCTGTAGGTTGTCAAACACTGGAAAAGGTACTCAGAGAGGCTGGGTATGTTCTATCCTGAAGATATTCAAAACTTGACTGGACATTAATTTGAGTACCTTCTCTATAGGCCTGCTTTGATCCTGTGACTTTATAAATGTTTTGAGTTATCTGAGAGAAACATTTCTGGGGTTGAGAATTAATTCACTAAATCTGGTTTCTTTTATTTCCTTCTTCATTCTCCAGAAAAAGATTAGGCTTTGGTGGTTTATGGAGTGTTTGGATTTTTCCAATTACAGAGTCTGAAATCAGTAATGGTTTAGCACAACTACTTCACATCCCACTTTAATGCTAAGCACTTTCACATTATACATTTGTAATTTTGGACCTCTATGGTGTACAGTCAGGGAGATGCCAGAGGTTAAGTCCACACAAAGTGATGACACAGTCTCTCCACTGATCTTGTTCAAACACTCATTTCATATACGTTCAGGACCATCATACTTCTAGTGGTCAGATTACTATCTCAAACAGGAATATTCTAATAATTTGCACTACTGCCCACTTCAAATAAAAAGTCATACAAGTATGTCAAGTGATCCTTCAGAACGCTACCTTATGGGCTCACCACAATGGCTTCTTAGTATGGTTTATACAACCTTGTGGATTTCTAATAGTATTGACATCGAATTTTGAGTGTAGTCAGTTAGGTTTCATACAATTTAGGGGTGCTTTGGTGTCTCTGTTTAATATCCAGAAAGCTACATTCACTTGATACAATACTAACTCAAAAGTTACAAGAGAGGATCTTTTTCTTCCCATCTATACAGTATGTAGACGAGGTCAGGTTTCTGTCCACCTCCCTTCTTGTATTAATGACAAGAGTTTTAGTTCCTCATTAGTAAGTAAGCTTCATTATTTAAGCTCTCCCCTAAAGTGAAGTTCAAAGTAGTCATACATCCTATGGCACAAGAATATAGCACTCAGATTGGTATGATTGTCCACTTTCTTCTTCATAGCTAAGCATAAAAAAAATGACTGTATTAATATCTTCTGTTGCCAATAGATGGGTTAATGCCACATCAGTCTTTTTGACTTTGGATAGGGTAGGAAACAAAAGAATGTTAAATTTTTTTTGTCAGGTGTTCACAAGTTTTGATAGCATAACTCTCTCACCTTTGTTTATAACTTTAAATGATCAACCATCCTGACTGGACAGAACAGAAATAACTGATAATTCAGTTGGAAGTACAGACTTTGTCTTGTGTCCAGAACTCTGACATAATGCATACTGGCAAGTGGATTCAAACCCATAAAATCTTTCCCAGGGCCTTTAAAAATGTACTGGGTTCAAAAGAGTGTCAGAAAGTTTTGATTTATGTGAGACTGAGTACCCTTTCAGGATAGGCTGAAACAAGTGCTCCTGAGTCATTATCCTGAAATCCCTGACAGCACATGCAGACTGTAACCCTCAGTCTCAAAAGTGCCTCTAATAGTGCATGCTGCAAACAGTATACTTCCCCTATTTTTCAGCTTCTCAGTCTGTACAATGGGTACCAAATGCTCACATTCTTGTTTATCAGCCATATAACTGTCAGCTGACCACAAGTATTATCCTTCAATGTGTAATGCTCTGTTTCATCATTAACAGGAGGTTTTCAGTGCTAATTTTGAGATGTGAATATTTTTAGAACAAATTTGTATTTTATGTGAATTATGGATACAGCAAGATCAGTGTATTGTAAATTCTGCCTTTTCCACTCCTAAACAAGGTGTGAAGTAAAAGCACATCTCTGATATTTTTGTTTGTTTGTTTTCATGAAGAAGCTGTTAGACACATTAGTGATCAAATGCTAGAAAATATTTTTGAGAGGTCTTTTCCTTATCTACAATTATAAATTTTCTTGTTTTTAAACTTACTATTTTCACTGTTTAGTAATAGTAGTGGCTGTAGTAGTAGTATTTATATACATGTCCTAAATAACATTTATATATCTCTATATAACATGTCCTAAAAATATCCATTTTAACGAAAAACTGAAAAACATTATATCTAGAAAGTAGAACCTAAAGCAATCTACTCTTCACATGCATTAGAATCAGGTAGTAAAAAAAAAAAGAAAAAACAACTTAATTTTTGGGTTACATCGAAAGTAACGTAGGGTGACAACTCTAATGCCACAAGAACTGCCTCACTGAACTTTCAAAAGAATGGCAAGATTTTTAGAAATCTGCTCCTACAAGTAGATAAACACATTCACAAGTGTTAACTGCAACTTAAGAAAAAAATGTTTCCTCAGTAGAGAGCAACTAAACCTCACTTTGATTTCAATAAACTGGAATTTCCTTTTATACATAATTCATTATGATAGTTAGGTTTTATCCTATGAAATAGAATAAACTCAAGACAGCTACAGGTTGGGCAGAGAAGAGATTCAAAGCAGCCCTGTGGAGGACTTGGGGGTGGTGGTTGATGAGAAGCTTGACATGAGCCCAGGAAAGCCAACTGTATCCAGGGCTGTATCAAAAGAAGCATGAGCAGCAGGCCAAAGGAGGTGATGCTGCCCCTCTCCTTTGCTCTTGTGAGACCTCACTTGGAGTATTGTGCACAGTTCTGGCATCCTCAACATAAGAAGGACATGGAGCTGTTGGAGCAAATCCAGAGGAGGGCCATGAGGATGATTAGAGGGCTGGACCACCTCCCGTATGAAGACAGGCTGAGAAAGTTGTTGTTGTTCAGCCTGGAGAAGAGGAGGCTGGGTGGAGACCTCATAGTAGCCTTCCAGTATCTGAAGGGGGCCTACGAGGATGTTGAGAAGGGATTCTTCGTTAGGCACTGTAGTGGGAGGAGAAGGGGTGATGGGTCCAAACTTAAACAGGGGAAGCTTAGGTTAGATATACGGAAGAAGTTCTTCACAGTGAGGGTGGTGAGGCACTGGAATAGGTTGCCCAAGGAAGTTGTGAATGTTTCATCCCTGGCAGTGTTCAAGGCCAGGTTGGACAGAGCCTTAGGCAACATAGTTTAGTGTGTGGTGTCCCTGCTCATGGCAGGGGGGGTGGAACTAGATGAACTTAAGGTCCTTTCCAACCCAAACCGTTCTATGATTCTATGATTCTATGACAACTTTCTGACTATTTTCTATGGTTTACCATTTTTTAAATCATAAAGTAAAAGATTTATTTCTACTTTTCTTCCTACTTAAGGTCAAGTCCATTAACCATACTGAATTTACCGGATCTTACTGATTTTAACAGCGTGAAATAGAGTAACATTAAGTTTGTTCTGGTATCCTTCAGGTGTTGTGTAATTTCCTGAAATTGTGATTTAGTGTCTAAGTATGCAAACTGATTTTTTTAATCTTAACAGTTAAATATTTTTGGGTTAATAATGATTCTAGAAACTCTTCTTATTCAGCAAAGTCAGTTTAATGATTAGACACTACTTAACCATTAGATATATGTGTTACTTGGTCCCTGGGCTCTCTAGTCCCCTACACTAAGACAGCAAAAAACCAGTAAGTTCATAGTACACAATTAGCTATTCAAGTTCATACCCCCTCTGCAGCATACAGTTCACTAATTTCCACAGAACTATGTAATTCCTACCTGCTTATCTTTGAAAACAGAAATACCAGGGACTGAAAATATCAACTACATGAATCTTTTCTGGTAACTGCTTTGCCAGTAAGTTGTGGTACTTTCAAAGAAGAATATGGAAAATAGCAGGATATACAAATCACTCATATTTGCTATAAAAGCAATTTCTAGATACACAGGCTAATGAGTTCCCAAAAGAATCAGCTAGGCTAGAGGTCATAAGTTTAGACAGACCTAAACCTGTTTAGCAAAGCATTATGGGAATTCAGTTCGTTGACTAACATAACCATATAAAACCTTACTGTAAAAAATATGCAAGCTAAAATCAGTATCTAAATAACAAAATAAGACTGCTACTCATAGTTGCTGCTGGGAATCTGTGAGACATTACTTACAGGTCCAACATTTTAAATTCCAAAATTTATAAGACATTAACAATTGAAGTCAAACAAAGCTAACTGAATAGGAAAAACCTAGAATGCACTCCCAGTTTGATAGTCCCATAGTTTGATAGTTATCTGAGACAAATTTTCCTTCACTGAAACTATGCTTACATGCACAGTCACACATTAAACTATCAATGAGAAGGTGAAGCCTTTACACAATCAAAAAAATTTTTACCAGTGTAGACGAAGAAATCTTAAGATGTAACAACCAAACCAAGTAAAAGCCTAAGCATCTTTACAGTAAAAAACCTATGACTGTCTCTTTTTTGCCTCAGCATGTTCTACATTATTTACATACTCTCTTGTGCTTTCCCATCTAGATTGTATTCAATAGAAAACTTGAAATTAATTCCTATTTTTTAAGTAGTTCTTCTTATTATATTTAATCTGAAATGTTGATGGCATGGTTAATAGGATTTTAACAACTCAGTTTCATCCTCTTTCATTTTTCTCTTTTGAAATTCGTACATTTTTTAAACTAGAAAGAAATTTTTTATTTTGCCTATTTTCCACTAATTGCAGCATGTTTGAATTTTAATATATAAATTAGCATCTCCAGCTTCCATCTATCACTATACAAATTGAGTCAGCACACCCAAGGAGTAGCTGTTGGATTGCAGTGCTGGTTGAATGCCTAATGCACTATTTCATTACTCTGATGAAGTGATAAAGTATAAAGCTGGTACTGTGTAATTTCTCCATATGCTTCTAGGATCAACAACTTAAAAAGAGCAATCCAATAGTTCTGGTTTTTTGTAAGGTAACATAAGGAAGGTCATTCGTTACATTTTCTAAAATACACTTTAAAAAATAACTAAAACCATTCCAAATAAGTACAGGCATATTGATTCCAGTGGTAAACTAGTATTAATAATTAGAACTATTACATAAGGCATTCATTAAACAATGAATAAAATAAAATTGAACAAAAGATAAATGAAATTAATTGAAAAAAGAATAAAATAAAAATAAAATTGTTTTACTCTGGGAGACTTCTTAGGAGCATAAGCTGGTTATAGAACAGTTATACTCTTCAGCGATACCAGACTCAGAGCAGAATACAACCTTTGCTTTCAACAATACATCTGTGAGGAATTATAGTTGAAAGCATCAGGAATATCAATAGTATAAAAACATAAAAGAGTTTAATTTTAAAAGTATTTCTATCAAATAAGCCAGTTCACATATTCCAGTTATGCTAAATTCTGGCTCCAAATGCCTTTAAACAAGTATATCCCTTTCTTGATCAAAACTAACCTTTAAAATAGTTATGTTTGAGACGATAATTGAAACACATGTGTTCATGTGTTTTGATGAACTGAAGCTTTTACAGGCTTACAAAAAAAACCCCAAAAAACCCAGAACAGTAGAGTATTTCAAACATCACCCTGTGATAGGCGATAAAGATAGCATGAGGATCTTTACACAAGTAAAGACACTCCTTCCTAACAGATTATCTGTAAAATAGAAATAGTGGTATTTCTCAGTTCATGATTAATTTTAAACTAATATTAAGTATGTAAAAAAGAACTAAATAATTGAGCTTTAAAGGACCTGAGCAATAATTCCTTTAAATTAGTTCAGGATTAAACTAAAGAAAAAAAGAACCAAAAATGATTTTGGATGATAAAGAATAATTCAGGTGACTTGGATATTTATCTGGATGGTGACAATAGTGGAAATCTAATGTTCATAGTTTCAAGCTAAGAAAAGGTTTTGCTTTACATTCAGTTACTGCCTAAAGGAAATGCAAAACCACTTCCTGAAGTATAGGAGAAACATCTTCAGCTGCTGAACAACTGTTAAATACAGTAGTCAAACAGTTGTCAGTACACATTAATTACTGTGAATCATTAGGAAGTAGTATAGTTTAGTGATCAGTTGTTTATGCTAAAAACAGATTTTCAGAACAATGGAAAACTATTGTTTGAAAAACAATGTAGCAGTTGTTTTCAGACCCCAAGCTCTGGCAGATCTTTGCTTTTTTGTGTTTGCATTGAAAACAAAAATCTCCTATTATTAGATAAAATCCTGGAAAACATGTGGATCACAGGCTAGTATTGCTGGGATAGCATCAAAAATTGACCTTTCTTTGCCAGGGTTCCAATTAAAGATTGTAAAGCTCCCCCCAAAACAGCAGGTGACCTTAAAAATGTTTTTGATATTTAAAATATTCATATCATCACATTCAAAAATCTGCAAGAAAGGTAGATTGTTGAATTAATCCTTTTCCAATGTACATACCCATAGTAAGTACATCGACATATCTACCTCTGGCCTGGAGATATTTTTTTCTCCCAAATCACTCTAGAAAGAATCTATTGCCTAGGTTAAGTATGCTACAAGTTTAAAATGGTTAAATTATATGAGATCTTTTGCCTGTTCTGTGGAGCTTTGTTTTGATATTTTTTCCCCATGAAGTTTAGATTATGGATTTATGCTAAAGAAATAATGTCTATCTAGGCCAAACCTTTGTCTAGTCTAAAAACCTATCACTGTTCATGGCTGTTAACAGATCATTAAGAGGGACCTTTCTTCTGCTATGCCTTCTTACCTTCTGTCAAATAAGAGATTATGAACTTCCTCTTCTGAAAGTTGCTGCTAGACCACCAACAGGAGTGCCTATTTATACTTTGAGGGTAAACATTAACAAAGAGCTCTAAGACAGAGTTACCATAGCATGAAAGAAAATGTTTTTTTTTATCCCTGCCTCTCTCTCACATATGCTGCATTACTAAATCTTTTCTTCAGATTAACTTCCTATCACCAGCAAGCTTTTTGTCTCACCTTCCAAACTTCTCCAAATTGGTATGTTTAAAGACTCTCCTCATAACATTGATTCCTGCAAAAACCTTCCTTTGTACAAGCTATTTGCCGATTCTTACTTCTCTCTTGCCATTTAATAGATCATTAATCCAGAAAGGCTTTTAAGAATGTAAGAACATTGTTTCAAAAACTGCAATCAATTGTGAAGCTATTTTGGGCTTTTTTTTTAATTTAATAAACATTGTGTTGTTTCTTCCCAAATTAAGATTTCTATCTTATGCTTTTTTCAAAAAAAAATAGAGGTTTTGTTTAGTTTTTCCAGTATGAATATAAAATTTTTTAGTTTGTAGTTCCTTGCACTTTCCCTGGACTCTTTCTAGAAAAAGAATCGGAAACAAAAAAAAATTAGCCAAGAAAACCCAGTCATCAGACACTTTTTGCTCTCCACTGAGTGGAACATTTAAGAGAGAGATTATACACTGTAATTAATAGTTTAGCATATTGCATAGTAAACATTTTTGTCATTACTTGTTGTAGGTGACTTCAGAAGACACTGTAATGAGGAGACAGTGATTACAAGCAAAATCTAGGCAGAGTTTAAGCATACACCTTGGAGAGAGAGAGAGACACTGCAAGCCATGTGTTACCAGGACTGCTATATAACCTGAGCAAATCCCATGATCTTTTTATTATTCATCTTATTTTTTCCAATTAAAGTTTAAGATTTTTTTTCCATTTTTCTTATTTGGATAGAAAGAAGGTTTTCTGAAAGCTTTCTTGCTTCTAATTTCCTCACCTCTCGCATATTCCTTCTGGACTTTCTCAAGTCTTTGTTTAATAGGTGGTATATATTCTACAGAACATCCAGGACAGTGTCTTTCAGCAATCTCCATTGTGACTACAGAGATTTTACTCTTTTCACTGTCTTGCTTTCAGATTTTGAAAAATGAAATTCCCATGTAGCTCTCCTTTTTATAGTTCCCTTTCTCTTTTATACTGTAACTGCTTAGTTTCTTTAAAAGCCTTCAGAAAAAAGACTTTGTTGAGAACCTTTGAAGAAGGGCTCTGTATCATCTGAATCCACAATATATCATATTTACCCATATATTTATTACTTACAATCTTTATTGTATTTCCTGACAATTTGTCAGAAAAAAAAAGTGTCTGATGTATGGTACAAAGGTCAAATTTACTTGGTTTCAATTCTTAGAAACCTGATAAAGAGCAATTCTGCCCCCTCCAGAACTACATTTTTATGGATTATTTCCATATGGTTCTGTATTCAATTTAGCCTTCAAAAGACAATAAAATCTATCTGATCTATTCCTATTGGCTCATACTCTAAACTGAATGCTAAATCCATATTTATCCTGATCACAGAACTTTTTTCTAGTTTCATTCAAACCAGAAGTACACCCTTAAACTACTTTTATGGTCTTTGTATCAACCTTCAATTAAACTAGACTGGTAGACACAAAGCAGGCTCAGAATTACTACAGCCCCTGTGACCTCTGTCTCAAACATAAAAGTGTGAATTCATAATTCTTTATCTTTCCTTGATAATCTCTGCTGAATCAAAAACCAAACATAACTCATTGAATTCTACTTGTCTGAACCCAATCTTAGCCAAAGCTGCCAGCTACAGAATTAATTCTTGTTGGTGGTTTGTGCCTGGTCCAATCTATAATCTCGCTTTATAATTTCTTTTCAATAATCTCTACTTATTTAAACCTGATAAACTTGCAGTGTTGCAGTGAAGAATATATATGTTACTGTGTTTTGATTCTTTTAGTTTGGACCAAAGGGTCATCTCTTCTCCTGCCTGTGAAAGCCACATACATTTAGCCTGTCCTCACAGTTCAAGTGCTTCAATTCCTGACCATCTTGGTTGATGGTCCATCCATGCTGAACTCAGTCAAATTTATCAACATCGTTCCTGGAGGATTCAAAACTGAGCACAGCATTCCAGATACAGGAAGCACCAAGTAAAAGAGAATGATCACTTTGTTCAATCTACTGGATGCAGTTGTGTTGATAAAGCCCAGTATGCTGTTTGCTCTCATCACTAAGAAAGAGGTGACTTATTTGTAGCCTACTGTCCACCAGGACTGTCAAGCCCTTTCTGCCAGAGTTGCTGCCTAGCCAGCCAGTCCCCAGCCAGTATCATTGCAAGGGGTTAGTCTGTTCAAGTGAAGCACTTGGCAGTTTTCCTTTCTGTGTTTCATGAGGTTCCTTTCAGTCCTTTCTTCTAGCTTGTTTGGGCCCCTGTGGATGGCAGCCTTGCCCTTTGCTATAAGATATTTCATCTAATTCTAACTTTCAGAGAAGAATACTTTTGACTTAGAGAAGCAATATGAACTTCACCATCCACATTATCAAATCAGCTTTTTCTCACAGTAACTGGAATTGTTTCTGTAGGTGAGAGGTTTGCACAAAATTTCCAATCTAGGGTAGGAGCTATTCCATATAACATACTTGTGGCCATTTAAAAAAGTACCTTACAAGGTGGCCTTAAAAACAGATCTAACTACATTTCAGATTTTTTAACAGTACACTGACACCTACACTAAGTCATATGATACCTTTATAAATCATGTGTTTCTAGAAATCATTTCACGGATTTATAAGTTATGAATATGAATTATAACTATTTTACTGATTTATACATTTTTGATGGTTTCCATAAATCACATAACTGATTTGTGAAAAGTATTGGATGTGATTTATAATGGTGCTACATTTCTTTCAGATATGATGCAACTATCTTTTGGTTTATGTAATAGATATTATATGATCATATGCTTTATTATTACTTAATATGTTTAATTTCCCCTATGTCATTACACTATTCTATTTTAACCCAGAATTTCATGCCACAAAGTCTGATCTGTTGCTCTGTTTACCAAGCTAGCTGTTCTCAGATCTCTAATCGGATTTGTAGCTAATATATTTTGCTTACTCCAAACCCCAGTAATAAGCAGAGAAAAACAATCAGAGAAAGAACTTAAGCAAATATTAATTGAAATGGATTCCTTAATCTTAATATTTTATTAAACTTTTTTTCTGTCTGGTATTAGCATCAAGTTGTATCACATTGTACTGTATCAGCTAGTTTGTGTATGCGCCAACCTTACATTGCTCATTTTAGTTTTCATTCTTTTAATAACTTCATACCTCAGTCTCTTTCCTCTGGGTTGTTTTTTTTTTTTTTTGAAGATAACCTGACCTTGTTACTTGCTTGCATATCAGTCAGTACTGGTCAGACAGCTAAAGGTGGTTTAGATTTCTTCTACTGTTAAGCAATTTCATAGAATCATAGAATATTTAGGGTTGGAAAGGACCTTAAGTTCATCTAGTTCCAACCCCCCTGCCATGAGCAGGGACACCACACACTAAACTATGTTGCCTAAGGCTCTGTCCAACCTGGCCTTGAACACTGCCAGGGATGAAACATTCACAACTTCCTTGGGCAACCTATTCCAGTGCCTCACCACCCTCACTGTGAAGAACTTCTTCCGTATATCTAACCTAAGCTTCCCCTGTTTAAGTTTGGACCCATCACCCCTTCTCCTCCCACTACAGTCCCTAACGAAGAGTCCCTCCCCAGCATCCTTATAGGCCCCCTTCAGATACTGGAAGGCTACTATGAGGTCACCACCCAACCTCCTCTTCTCCAGGCTGAACAACAACTTTCTCAGCCTGTCTTCATAAGGGAGGTGGTCCAGCCCCCTTATCATCCTTGTGGCCCTCCTCTGGACTTGCTCCAGCAGCATCATGTCCTTCTTATGTTGAAGACACCAGAACTGTACACAATACTCCAAGTGAGGTCTCACGAGAGCAGAGGAGAGGGGCAGGATCACCTCCTTTGACTTGCTGGACATACTTCTTTTGATACAGCCCAGGATACGGTTGGCTTTCTGGGCTGCAAGCGCACACTCCCTGCTCATGTTGAGTTTCTCATCAGCCAACACCCCCAAGTCCTTCTCCACAGGGCTGCTTTGAATTTCTTCTCCGTCCAGCCTGTAGTAGTGTCTGGGGTTGTGCCGACCCAGGTGTAGGACCTTGCACTTGGCTTGGTTAAACTTCATGAGGTTGGCATTGGCCCACCCCACAAGTGTGTCATGGTCCCTCTGGATTGTATCCCTTCCCTCCAGCATATCAACCGAGCCACACAGCTTGGTGTCATCGGCAAACTTGCTGAGGGTGTACTCAATTCCATTGTCCATGTGACCAACAAAGATGTTGAACAACAGAGGTCCCAACGCCGATCCCTGAGGGACACCACTCGTTACTGGTCTCCATGTGGACATTGAACCATTGACCACAACTCTTTGCATGTGGCCATCCAGCCAGTTCTTTATTCACTGAGTGGTCCATCGATCAAATTGATGTCTCTCCAATTTAGAGACAAGGATGTCCTGTGGGACAGTGTCAAATGCTGTGCACAAGTCCAGGTAGATGATATCAACTGCTCTGCTGCTGTCCAAATTTCTGAAATACTAGGTTACTTTCTTGGAGATCGAAATGTATCCTGTTATTTCAGTGCTACATTTTTAATGTTTTTAACATAAAGAAGTGTTTAAAATAATGTATCTTCATTCTTTAACTGTATTTAATTTTAATTTATCGATGGAGTTTTTCGCATGTGTGCAGGTGCATATATGTACTTGAAAAGTTTTCTTCTTCATTTTTAAAAGAAAATAGAAATTTGGAAGATTTGAACACCATGATATAAGATTTTTTAAATGAAATATACAATTGTGGAACTGTTTACATGCTGTAAAGTTTGAAGATTTTTAGTAATTTGAATTGTTTCATTGAGCAAATTAACCTACAAATACTTATGTATTTTAGGATTCAGTGTTTTATCTGTATTTTATTGAAACAAAACAATTTTGGCCTTTTTAAAAACAGTATCTGAGTGCATTTATATAGAGCTAGTAATGTCTTCTCTGACACTATCCTTGGTTGCTTGAACTTAATGCCAACAAATGTGACACCTGGGAAATGCTTAAAAGGCCAACATAATTTGTAAGTAAATGAACATGCCTATACAGAATTGTAGATATAAAAAAAAAAAAACTTACAGGGATCTTTTGTGTTATTTTGAAATGCAAATATAATGAACTATAGTTTAATGCTCAATTTCACTGTATTTATACAAGCCTTTAAGAATGCATAAAAGAAAAAAACTCAGTTGTATTGATAAAAAGCTAAAACATATTGAAAATATACTTAGACTGTAAATCTCCACCAAAATATTCCATGCAAATGCAAAATAAAGTTTTACGCTAACCGTGCTCTTCACATCTTCAAAAAGTTTCTGCTTTACATAGAACTACTAAATTTTTGCATCTGTGTAAAGATTTTCCAGTGTGAAAGTCTTCAATAACTTTTCCCCAGTTTCTAGGAGCATAAATAAATAATATCATGGCTGTTTTAACAATGAAAAAATATAACCCCCAGGTTTCTGAGCTTACTATACTTTCTTACATAAGCATTAAGTTTTTTAGATTAAGCAAACACCATTAGTGTGTATTTTTCAATTTATTTAAACATCCATCCATAACCTAATGTTCTATAAGTGAAAATTCAGAGTTATATAAATATAAACATTTGCTACAATAAACAATAGTATGTGCAGCCATGCAGCCCAGTGAGCCCAATTTTGCTCTTATCACTAAAAGTACAGGGACTCTTCATTGATATGACAGTGCAGGACCTCAGGACCTGTCTGAGCTTGCTAATACCTGGTTTTAACTTCGTTTATCAATGGTCTAGTGGCCAGGTGACTGTTGCCCAGCCTGGGTTAATTTAAACTCTGTTACTACAAGATAAAAGAAAGATCTCGTAGACTTTCCATGTCATGTATGCAGTGATTTAAAGTATTACCTAGACAAATAATACTTTAAAAAAACAAAAACATTTACATACACAACTGATTCAAAGTATACTAAAAATATCGATGTTACATTCAACCATCACCATTAAATACAAACCTCTAAAATTCACAATCAAAACAGCAATGCTTTCCACTGCATTGTGGACCCCAGAACTGGACCCAGTACTCCATGTGGGGTCTGTTGTTTTTCCTAGGCAGCTCATCAAAGATAAAAGTTAGTAATCTGGGGGACTAAAGGCAGAAAAAAGAAAATAAG
>NW_009923248.1:0-5850 GCF_000696875.1 Nestor notabilis
TTATTCATATAAAACCAACAGTATGAGGCTTTAATAATTTCAGTTACATTTTTATTGCTATCTTTTTAATGTAGTAACACTCACTTCCCACCTTTTCTTTATTAAGTAAAATCACACCATTACAGGATTAGACTAACCTGCAAGACGGGTTCTCTGGAGGCTTCCCTTATTCAACAAGTAATATTATTAAAACTTATCACTTGGATTGAAGTAAACATAACACTCTATTTCCATAGCTTAGTAAAAGCTAGTCCTAAAACAAATTGCTGATGTCAAACAAGCTGACAAACTGAGGGTGGGGAGGCTTAATCTAGAAAGCTTCATCTACTTTGCATATAGATAATAAAGCAAGTTTACTATGAATGACTCAAAACCCCAACAAAACTATTCCTCTCCCTACACCCCCAAGATCCCAAACCTGATTTGCTGCTTTTCCAGCAGTGAAATCCCTTAGGTCCTTCGGTACTAAGACAAAATGCCAAAGGAGTTTCCAACAGAAAAGAAAATTATTTCAAAGGAAATACTTTGCCCAGCTGAAGCCTTTCTTGTTAGAGATGTTCAACAGAGGGGGAGGAATTATAACAACTATAAGTCGGAGGCATATACTGGACTTCTTCAAAATGACCAATACTTTCTGGCTTCTAGCAAAAGTTATGAGTGAGGTTGGGGGTGGGTGAGGAGGCTGACCCCATCTCACCCATTTTGGGAGGTACCCTAAACCAGACCCAAGATGACAAGTCTCTACTACCTTCAGCTAAAAAGTCAAGACTAAGTAACTTGGCCAACAAGACCTTGTGCCAAAGAACTTTTAATAAGATCTAACTATTTACAGACCCATCACAGGGTTGGGGGACAAGTGGGGTAAGTCACCTCTACACAGCCCTGGTTTTCAACATAAAGCATATAGCTGCAGAAAGTTAAAGGCATCCCCACCTCCGCACACACACGCGCTTTGGAAAAGCACCCGTCACGCAATTAGCATCTGCTGGATAAGATAAATAGATAACTTAAAAATATCAGTGCAAAAATCATAGGTAATCAAGGTTTTGTTTTCAGTATGACCAGCTTTGGAACATGCACTTAGCATCTGCTGGATCAAATAAATAGATAACTTAAAAATATCAGTGCAAAAATCATAGGTAATCAAGGTTTTGTTTTCAGTATGACCAGACACACACAAAAGCCTCAAAAACAGAGCAGGGAGGAAGGAAATCAGACAGCCCTGAAAAATGCAGAATAGGAAGAAAAACAGTCTTATTGCTACTTCTAGTTCTTTAAGGGCTCAGGTCCCCTGAAAAGATGTAAAAGCAATGCTTTTGCTGGGTCCACACCAAGAACTGATTATTTACCTGCTCTATCTTTTTTCCTTTGGGTCCTCAGAGCCAAGATACAACAGTTCTGCTGCAGCACACTAAGCAGAACAGACTAAAGTCTGAAGACCTACTTAAATTCCAAACCCTTCAAACCCTGATTGACAAAAGGCTATACTCAGGAACACAGTCATCTTAAACGATATAAGCTGAAAACTCATGCCTGAAACTATCCAGGGAAAGCTTTTTTTAAGAAGTACATCAAAAAAGATAACTTTGAAGTGGTACTTTTAAAAGAACGCAGATATTCTTATTCTGTAATGAGTTTTAAGGGAGCAGCATCTATATTCTGTGCGCTTCCTCCAACGCATTCTTCAATAGCACACTCAATTTTTCTTTTAGCTGAACCAATCTAAAATACATCCTTCAGGAAATGAGCACCTGTTAGGAAAGAAGGAGTTCACAGGTTATAGTGGCACAGTATGAAACTGTCAGCACACACATAAAAAGCTCTGATCTCTACAGGAACTAGGAAGCATTCATAAGCCAAAATTAAAAAGATGAAACTCTGATCTGAATCCCATTATAAGACAATGATCTACAAACGCTTAACTTTTTAACTGGAAGTTAAAGCAAAGTTATACTCAAATCATAGGTTTCTCAACTATTTTGTTTTATTAAACAAGGACACATTACTTCCTGCGATGTTCTAATGAAGCAGATTTAAACTATTCATTCCATTAAACTTACAGATAGGTATAGTCATTCCTACCTCAACCACTGCAATACTCCCTACCTCCTTTTTTTTAAGTCTGTGGTGACAAGGAATCACTATCAAATAATACCCTGAGAGGAAAAAAAAGAAAAAAAGAAAAAGAAATACACAGTTGCTTTGTAGAAGGAAGTATCCAGACCCTCCCAGAAATCCTGTTGTGCTCTGTAGACAATCCAAGTTCAATTCCACAATTAAAACCAAAACTCCATAAACTGTACTTAAGAAAAATATCTAAGCACTGCCTGGCACATGATCTCATGAAATTTGTATTAACAAAGGCAAAAGACCTTCCTGAATTAATTCCTGTTTGGGTGCTCTTTCCAGGTGATATAATCTAGCATAATCCCCATTCAAAGGTTGCAAATAGCAAATCACCTAAAGCAGAATTAATCTGGGCTCAGAATCTGTTAGCAAACTTCACTATTTTTGTTCACTCTCCATCATCACTTCTGTTCTGCATTCAGATACTTCTAGCTGATGAGCCATTTATTCCTTACCTTCTGAGAAACTGGAGTTAGAAAAAAGCCCTTGGAAGTCAGGACACAGACTATTAGCATGATCTTTCCTGCTAGGAAGCCATGAGAACTGGTATCCAGGAAGAATCCCTGCTGGATGCCAAACAACCTCCCTAACTCCTCCATTTGATACCATTGTGAAGATTCAAGGACCAGGCTAGGCTTTTTTTAATACACAGAATATCCTGCAGCTAGGCACAGGCCATCAGCACAGTCACCTCAAAAGTCAACCTATCTAGGTAAGTCACATGAAATTGGGCAACACTTGCATCAGTACTGTTTGTGGCACATGAACAAATACCGGTTTTCCTCAGTCAGCTGAGAACTCTTATTATCCTTCTAGAAGTCATTAGATCCTCTAGGAGCTTTATCGATTACATTTCACATTTTCTTCCAAGCCAACAGAAAAAGATTAACAGCATTACCCCAGTTCCCTGTAACCCACTAGCAATATAGCCATTTACAATTAGTAACTGAAAGTTTTCCAGGACAAAAAGCTGGCAGATCCATGTCATCTAGGAACACAAAGACTCCGATCACATTCAAAAGCTAACAAGCTGAAGTCAGCCTTGCTTTTTCAAAAGCAGTAAAGACCAGATGCAGTGCTACCCCAAGCTTGAAGATAAACCCCCCAGCCATCCCTGTGGCTCTGCACGTTCATTCTCAAGGAAGGCACACGCTTCCAAGCAACGGTTATTAACGCCACAGTGAACCTGCGCTGACTGAAGTCTCTGGTGGTTAATGGTTAATTGCCTTCCAGCAGAGACAGATCCCTACAGGAGAAAGCAACAGATTCCTCATGCCATGGAAAGTGTCTCTGCTTGCAAGTCCCATCTTGTCATCTGATCTTCCTTTGAACCTAAACCCATCTGTCTCATCTCACAAAAAAAACCCTAAAAGTATCTGATTTACAATTTACACCATACTTAGATCCATAAACACATATTAGAAAAATATATATATCATCTACCACACTGAAATTCACACTGAATGCAGTAAATGAAAGGTATTGCCCTTGCGCGGTGGGAATAGAAGCATAAATCCATACTTGCATCAAACTGTGGTTTCTTAACTACAGCATCACTATTTGTACACGTGGGCAGCCTCAGCTAATCAGCCATTGCCTTGCAGCATCATAAATAGACAAAAAAATCCACTTCCAAAATAAAATTTGGTCATTAAAAATAATAATTAAAAATATATCTATATTTAAGCTTAATGGAGGGAGTAAATTAAAATGGGATTTAGTGTAGAAATATTACAGCTTACACAGTGTACTGAAACAATGACACTTAAGCAAAGAAACGGTGAAGATGGGAAGAATCAAAGCTCTGTGTTTCGAAGTAAAAATGAAATACAAATCAGAAAGCTGCAAACCATGACATAAGTTTGTGCTCATCTTTTTCCTTTTTTGTAATTATACCTTCACTATTCTCAAAGAAAGATGTTTTTAAACAGAACAAAACCCAAACTACAGTAAGAATGAGGCTCTCAGCTCTTAAATTACGTGCAACCAAGAAACTACAGCACGCCTATTCTTGTGCAACCAATTACTTGGCTTAGTAAGACCAGTTATTCAGATTAAAGCCAGCATCGATTAACATCCTTATCTTCTTTGTATCTGGCATTGCACTGATCTAAGGTACTGCTTGTAAACTGGAAAATATTATTAGAACTCAGTTATTTTTTTAAAAAGTATCACTGTTCACAGGCATATCTAATGATTTGTACTGATAATTCTGTAACTTCTTCCCTTTCATCTCATTCAAATAATTATTCGTACATTTCCAACTGTCAGGATTTCTCAATTCCCAGCTCCAAATCAAGCAATTTCATATCTTAAGGGAACGTTAAAAAAAAAAAAAAAAAAAAAAAAAAAAAAAAGGCCCCAGCCACTGACAAGTGTCTTGTGCTCTATTTGCCAGAAAATACCCTTTCTGAGATTAATACTCTGTGAAAATTTGGAAGCAAATGGGGAGAAGGATTTGTTTATACCAATGGCTTATACTCATCCCTAAGAATGTGAAAAGGAAATATGATTCCAAGATGCATCCCACTGTTCTCAAGAGACACTGGAAAATACTGGTGCCGCCTCACAGCACTCTGGAGGAGATCTCTTTTGGTCAACCACCTTCAAGAAAGAACTAACTGGAATAGACATGGTGACAGCCAAACAGGCTTGTCAGCAAGAGGCCTTGAGCTTGTCAGTAAGAGGTTCGTTTAGCTTAGTGAAGCAATGAAGTTCCCTCCCGAATCAACTGGGCATGGGCAGAAGAAAACAATTAAAACTGAGAACAGGGAAAGCAGAGTAAGATGTCCTGGGATTCATTCAAACTGAAGTAGAAGACTATCAGTCACAGCATGAAAGATGTGAAGCAGAACTGACGATCTAGCAAAGATGTATTTCAAGTGAAGTTGAATCAGTTAATGACAGATTTTTTATGGTATTTCTACAGACAGGAGTACCAAAACCACTGCCCAGATTCCTTCACATTATCATCACCATTCACATGAAAAGCTTTTCAGTTGCCCAAATACATTTGCAACCCAGTTGTAATATATTAACTTCCTTTGTCTTCTGGGTGGTTTTCTTCACAGCAGGGGAGATGAAGGGAAATTTGCCTACCGCAGTTTTGATAAGGCTCTTATATACCTCTTAATACTGCATTTAAAAAGCAGAGGGGGGGGGGAAATAGTATTTTAAGTTTTGTGTAAAGGTATGAACAATTTGCAAGATAAAGCAAACTTGAAAACCTGAAACCAAATTACAATCAAATTTAATATTCAGCCATAAGGGGAGGAGGAGGAGGAGGAGGAAATCATGTCTTTTACTGGCTGAAGTATAGTAATTAACTGTAGTTAAGAGTTCTCCACACAGCATTAAATTGTATTCCCTAGTTGACAAGTGAAATACAAAATAACAGAACTAATTTAAGCGTGGACAAGCTTAGGCTTGAGTGAAAAGAAGACGACTTGGGTCTGTAATACCCAGATGTGCAGCCACCACGAACCCAGGCTCTCCAGAGGAAAAGGGAGGGAAGAAGGTTTGGTTTTAATTACACACATCACAAATTCTTTAGGAGCACATATCCCACATGCAATACTTCTCTTCTTTGTAGCCAAATATGACACAGCAGAACCGAACCAATCCACCTCCTACCAGGAGTCTGCCTTTCCTGTACTAAAAAAAATGTTCAACATTTTTCCAGCAATTATGCAGCCACATGTGCTAAAAAAAAAAAAATAAAAT
>NW_009923248.1:5880-11673 GCF_000696875.1 Nestor notabilis
AAAAGCTTATAATGAAGATGATTCAAGCATTTTTTCCCTAGTCCAATGGCCAAAAGTATTCTCAGCAGGTAGTTGAAACGCTCCTAAAATTCTCTCAACTAGCCCTGACAGGTAACAACCATGCATATTCATTTTATTCCTAGTAGAGAGTTAAGAGATTTAATCTGTTGTTTATACTTCAATTCTGAACAGAAATATGTAAAATTAATAGGATTATGCAAAACTAAAAAGCCCAACATGCTAGCACTTTCCCTACCAACAGTAAGAAGCATTCATCCAAAGGCAAGTTTAAGATGCATACGACAACATTTAGAAATTAATTACTTGACTGTGTAGCTTCAATGACAACTGTAGATGGTCTATGCCAGAAATGATGTTACAAGAAAATTACCTCTCCTGGTACCTGGGAAAGGGTTAAACATACTCATTCATGACAGCAAGATCTCCTAAAATGTTCAGTAAAACCAACCGTGAATGGGAGCTGACATTTTCAGAAGGATCCATCAAATACAATTTCTAAAGCTAGCCATGTGTTTCCCATAACACAGAAACAGAAATGTCAGGCAAATTGCATACGCTAGACTCAAACATGACACAGACAATACCAAGCAGAGAAATAATTCTCCAGTTCTAAGCCCTTTCAATTCTGCAAAAATCAGCATCAATATGAAGCAAAGTCCTAGTTTCATAGCTAGACTTAAGAGCAACCAGCAAAACTACGGGAGAAGACGCAGTTCTGATGTTAAAGCTTATTTGCTCTATTCAAAGGTTATGTTTCTAACAGTTTACTACAAAGTTAATGAAACCACAAGTTAAACTAATAGCCACAGCAGATTGCCTTAGTCTTTGCGCTTCCCTATCCCCAGACTGCCCAGCTCATGTCCACACGACACGCATATATCACATCATGTATTAAATTTCTGATGGCCACATGAAATACACTGCTGAAACATAACACATGGTGTGCTTCAACTACCACTGTGGGAGGGACCAGAAATTTACTGAATTAACTGAGGAGAGAGTCCTTTGACCCAAGCATCTGATTTAGTGCGGCAATTTAAGTAGTGGAGATGAGAGAGTTGAGAGGAATCTCATCAGCTCCTCCTCACCAAAAGGCAGTGGTGGTAGTAGCAAAAAGCCAACCATGATCCCAACATATGTAATCAGAACAAAAAAGAAGTGTCATCTCCAAATCTCTCATCTCAAATGGTCCCTGACCCAAAGATACAAGGGCTAGAGCCAGATACTGAGCCAAACCTAAGTCCTGGATTGGATTTGTAGGAACAGTTGTTTATATTTCCTATACTGAAGAGGATGACAAGGAAAACACCCAGTGCAGTAAATTCTTCATTATAGACTGTCTTTGAAAGTGGTTTTTGGGGGTTTGGGGCACTAAGGAGAAGAGAGGCAGCTGAGCTGAGACATCTGTGATTGTAGTATCTTTAGGGCGATCTATGAAGAGACTGTCAAAGACAAAGGCAGCTAAATAGCTGTGTCACAGAAAGAGCCATGGAGAACAAACTGTCTGATGGCCCTACCTAGGGATACTGCTCCACTTGTTCAGACCCCAGAAAACAAAAGTGGTTGTCTGGACCAACTTGCTGGAGAAGCAGAAATCACATATATCAGTTCTAACCAACAGGCAGATGAGCACCACATTTTAGGCGTCACAGAAAGCTGTTCAATGTTCATTCATCATTGTCCACATGGGTACTGGTTACACTGCCAGCAACCATCAAGAATGACTAAGCAGCTCCCAATCAGCCCTCCATATCCTAACGCTGTCAGGAACAAACTCATCCTGCAGACAGCCCCATGTGTTTGAAAATGTGATCAGAGGATAACTCTGGCTTCTCTGATCACGTAATGAGGTTCCACTCGCGGGTAGGTGAGAATGTGGAAGATTTCAAAGGATTAACACACAGAAGCAGCTCTTTCTGCTTGTGAACTTGAATGAAGAGAATTTTATACCTGGATCACAAGCAAAATATCAAGAGTCCAAAGATGACATACCAGGGCAACTTGAACAAGAGCCTGAAAGTAATTATTCACACAAAGTTCATAAGAAACAAGCAGCTAATCCCTTGGTCTTAGAGGCATGCATACTAATGCATGAGGCATAAGGAAAGGAGCTAGAATTCTTTGAACATGATCAAGACTATGATCTTCTCTGTAAAAGTCCATTCTCAGCTGGAATACTACAAGAAAGAGGATACAGCCAGTTCATAAAAACCAAACCAGCAAGCCAAAACAAATTCAAGTGCCCATGAGTATCATGCCCTTAATCTATAGGGCATTAGTATCACAAGCACAGAGAGAAGTATCTTGGAAGTCTTCAAATAACATAAGGAGGTAAAGCAGGAGAGTGCTATCTAGCTGCAAGCTTACTGCAAACCATCAAAAATTGTGGACAGACAGACAATGACTTTTCTGAGCAGGTAGAAGAGAGAAGAAAAGCATAGGACTTCTTGTTACACAGAGATACTAAGAACCTAGGCACCTACCGAGAACTGAACATAGCAGAACTCTTCCAAGTTACTCTTACTTTTTTAAAAACATAGAAAGCAACCACAGACTCTTCCTTTACCTGCAGCCAGCAAGAAAGAAGTGGTTGACAGTAAACAATGAAACACAGTTTCACTGGAGGTGAACCATCAAGTCAACGGTTGCTGAAGATGGAAAGGAAGGAAGAACAGCAAGACACAGATTTAACATCACTGAATAAGAGCTTGCACAAGGCAAGACTAAGGCAAGGAAAAGCTCATTCTCAAATGACACAATAGAAACAAATTCAAGAAAACAAAGCACAGCAAGAGACTAGAAAACGTAGCAAGTGAACTACGACTCAGAATACACAGACAGAAAGGGATTAACAAGTATAACAATAGCAAGAGAACCAATGGAAAAGGCTACAGGGAAAAACATGAAATAATTCTCATAAAACACCTTGAGACAGCTAAGAAGTCATTCTATCAGTACACTACTACTACTACTACTAAAAGAATTTGTTCATTACTGACTGAAGAGGGCAAACAGATTAACGAACAAGTTCATTTCTTGTTCTTCATTAATTTGCCCTAATGAAGAACAAGTCCTCACTAAAGAGATCAACTGCAAGCAGGTGACTAGCCCAATCAGCACAAATAAATGGGTAAAAACACCCACTCAGGCTCAGCTTATTATTGGAAATAGCCATAATTACATTTTTTTCCAAGTTGATCTGATAACATTCAGCCAAATTGTTCAGGAAATCCTCTGAGCTGTCTCAAAACCAATAATCCTATCTTTGAAAACTCACGGACATGCCTGAGATCAGAAGCTTAGAAAAAGGAAAGCTATAGAAGCTTTCTTAAAGCAAATAAATAACCTCACCCCTCAAAGCAAAACCAAAACCCCCCAAAACTGAGGGAGAGAAAAGGGACAATGAAGGGAAGAAACACCTGAGGAATAATACTGAGTTGTCTTCAGTTCCCAGCGTAGTTAATCAAATATATACAAACAAGTATTTTCAAGCACTTAGGTGACATGGAGATGAGGAATAGCCACCTTGGATGTGTCAAAAAATGAGCCATGTCAAACCAGTACAACTTTCTTCCATGACAGTTAAACAGGGGAGAAAGAATAAATGTCATGATTTGATTAACATTTGTGACTGTCTTAATTACTGAGACTTTCTCACAGTCAAACTAAAAGCAAGATTTTACTAGAATTACCAAGAATTTCCAAAGAGGCATAGGTGACTAGATGCAGAAGAGGAGTCAACAAGGTCAGACAGCTGGAAAAAAGCTAATGCTACCTTGGGATGTATAGCTTATGTGACACATGACATAATCCTTTCCCCTAATACTGCTCCAGTAAGTCTCAGAGGAACAACTGCAAATCATTCTGAACACAGGTCTTCAAACCAGACAGGAACAGTTGGAGAAAAGCCACAAGAGAACAACTACCAGATGTAGACAATATTACCTGCCAGGAAAGGCTGGAAGACCTGGGGACACCAAGCTTAAAGATATACTGAGGAGAGGCAGAGCCAATCCTCTGTACCCACAGCAAACAGAACAAGCAAAAAAGTGTCCGAACTGCAGCAAGGGAGATTTCTCTCTGCAACAGAAAACTAACAGTGAAGTTTTAAGGACAAAGACAGGCTGCTTGGTGAGGTTGTGGAGTCTCCATCAATGAGGTCATTTTAAGAGCAGGTCAGACAAACAAGTGACAAAAGCGTCATCAGCGCTGTCTCCACTGGCCAGTAGACAAATAAATGAATGAGCTAAAACCAAGGATGGAATGAAACTTTAAGTCAAGATCTAATAGCACTGATAAGAGATTCTGGAATATTACATTCAGCTCTGGTATGAAACTTAAGAGAGTTTAAAAAGTGCAGAAGGAATCAAAGAACTACCAGAGACCCAGCACACGTGCTAAGAATAATCGAGAGTCTAATGAATTTTGATGATTAAAAAAGCAGTCGTTGCAGTAAACAAGTACCTTCACAAGAATAAAACATCAGGTACTAACGGGCTCTTTAACAAGAAAAATCCCCAAGAACCATGGCCTATTCAGCAAGGATACCTCTGGAACATGAAATTAAAGACAGGTGTTTCAGCAAGACTGTGTAGCAGAGCATTTTTGCACAGAGTAAGCAGCTATTGTAGACTAGCAGCAAGCCTGGCTACTTGGCTAGCAGGAGATTTAAGTGAGGTAAAGCAAGCACAGTTGAATTAGCACGGTTATGAGCAGTGCTCTGAAAGATGGTTGCTTGGATTTATGTCTGCTTCCTTAAGTACAATTACAAAACAAACAAAAAAAAAAAAATCACCTCAGGGAAACCAAAACAGTCTTAAAGAAAATTAATTGTAGTTTTCAGACAAGTCATAGAATCACAGAATGGTTTGAAAGATCATCTAGTTTCAACCCCCTGCCATGGACAAGGACACCTCACACTAGACCATGTCACCCAAGGCTCTGTCCAGCCTGGCCTTGAACACTGCCACAGATGGAGCATTTACTTCTTTGGGCAACCTGTCCCAGTGCCTCATACCAAGGTAGATACTGACCAATACTGTTGTCCATTACTATTTTAATGAAGACAAAAAGCTCTATAATCAGTGGAGTCTACCCAAGGCAATTCACAAAAGGGGAAAAAAACAGGGCCACAAAGCAAAACTTCCCTGGTAGCTATCCAGCTCTGATACACCTCTGTGCTCAGACTGCCTGCCTGCTCAGTGCCTCCTCACCAGTTACCCAAATGCATGCTCTCCCTCCTGAATGTACAACAAATGTGATTAGGAAGGTGGGGAAAAAGACGGTCCAATGAGAAGGAGGAATCCACCCAGCAGCAGTGGGACACAACTGCCATTCTTTATGCCTTTGCCATCAGTCTTACAGTGGAGTTGGAAGGAAATTACACTGGATGGGCTTACAAGTAGGCCAACTAGATCAGGATGTCTAACCGCTAGATCAGGATGTCTGGCTTTCCAGAACGAGGAGCTACCATCACCCTCCCTCTTCACTGGTGTTGATCAAATTTTGCTTCAAAGGAAGGACTGCCATGTATTGGAGGGTCAGATACAACAGCTGCCAGAAGCCATCTTCTTCCAGTGATCCTCTCATGGTTTAATGAAAGGGATTCCTGCTCCACTAAACCCCAGTAAACCCCACTAAGCAGAGACACCTACAAAAGAAATAATCACCAGATGTAACTCCTCCCTGACCACATACTAACCCTTTATTAATAAGATTATTCCTATATTTATGTCATAGACAGCCGCTCTCCCCGCGCCCCCCCCCCCTCCC
>NW_009923248.1:11704-12525 GCF_000696875.1 Nestor notabilis
CGCCCCCCCCAGTATCCATTTTGGTGAAAAAAGATGGAGAAGGACACGAAAAATTTATCAGTCATAACTACAAAGCCTTAAAAGCATCAAGAAAATCAGAGTCCATTGCATCAACTTTTTTAGCCAATCGTGAGTTAATACAAACACTAAAAAAAACCCTTTGCATGTAACTTCAGAAAGTTAAATTACTCAAGCAAACTATACAAAAGGATGTATTTGCAGCAGAAGTGTCAGATTTAGGACAATAGAAACAAAATAAAACAGCGAGGACTGACTTCCTGCTACAAATAAAAGGAAATACATGAGTCAAACCATAGAAAAATCTTTTCTCATCAAAAGAATTCATCCCTAACGTGGGAAAACAATTAAAATGTAAGAATACAATTATTTGGGAATGGTTTTTTAATATTAGGGCAATACCTCAAGTATCCTCATGTTATATAACATTGCATACTATGTATCAGCCATTTCACCAAGCCAAGACTTTGTGGAAAAAGCTAATGATGGGGATGTTGACTTTCTCAGGATAATCACAAATATTAACAGGACTGGAAATAACTTTAACAGATATTTTTAGTGCCTTCAGTATAAGGCTGCTCTAACACTGGTTAGCATCCCTTAGGCTTTAACACAAAAGAGACGTGGACTACTACAGGCTTTCACTGCTGAGCTGTCAAATCGTCAGAAACACTTCCTGACTGTGAGGACGAGACACCACCATCAGATGCAACCTGCTGACTTCAGGTTCTTTCAGAACTGGCTTCACGCTTACACAAATACTCATTTCTGTGCCCTTAGTCACAAGCCAAGCACTCATTCCT
>NW_009923248.1:12556-17868 GCF_000696875.1 Nestor notabilis
TTCTACTTGAAAGCTCTACTTGTACTTAAAGAATAAATTCCCACGGGCCATTACTAGTAATGTTTTAACACATTCCTGGGGATCAGAACAACCCCCTAGAGCTTACACGAGCACTAGGTTTTTCACCTGATTAAAAATGAAAGCATAGGCTCAGAATGACTTTAAATATTGACAAAATAACATTCCTTTTCATTCTTCTTATGAAGACATAAGATACAGCCATGAAGTTTAACAAAAAAACATGCAACAAGCAGTCTAAATAATATTCAGATTATGTGTCATGACTTCCCCATGGTTCTAAAAAGCAGAAACCTGGGTTGCCAATGACAGCACTTCCAAAAACATTAAATAATAATTAATATTTAACTTAGTTACTATGCAATGTTCCTCAGTACAAAGTTCCTCCTCCTCCTCCATAACGTTTCAGATTTATAGCTAGTGGAGGATACTGTACAAGTATGGTAGCCTGGTTTTAGGACAGAAAAAAAAAATAATCATTTTTTTCCAATGAATGAATAAGAATCTTTTATTTAAGCAACATCTATCTGAAAATTATGGAAATTTAATTTTGGCCACATTTAATCATGTGGTTCAGACTCTTAGCCAGTTATGACAATAACAAAAATACAAAACCAATGAAAACACCCCAAACAAACTACTCCAAAACACACTGCTTTAGTCTGCTGCTGCCTCAAATCACAGCAGACACCACTACAGTTCCCTGCAGACTCCCTGAAAAGAGGCAGAGAATGACAGTAGAGTGGAGATGAATCTGGGGAGTAGCCAGGAGAATGCAGTAAAGAGAGAATAAAGATGATCACACAGATAAAACTACTAAGTTTCTTCTCACAGTGAAGGAGTGTTCTATCTTCTGCTGAGTGACAAAATAAAACCTCAATTCATGTGAAGCCTATTCCAGTGAAGATTCGGTTTCAACTACACATTATCTATGGCCACATAGATAAGTTAAAGCCATTAACATAAAGTGGTGAAAAACTTCTAGTGAACCCCAGCTAAACCACTAACTTGCCATCTGTTGTGGCAGCAGCTTATTGAAGATAAGCAGCCTGGAAGCATTACGGCAATTAAGAAATCTCTTGGTCATTAACTCCAGCACCAATTCAACACTAAAGGCTGAACAGAACTGTCCTGTGCCTCTGGATTGCCTTTTAAACCAAACTCTTCTGTTCCCAATGACAGGGTTCACTATGAGACCCAGTATGATGAACCACCTTTAAACATTTACTCAGGCACTTTTCTTTAAGAGCCTTAACGCCTATGTACCTGTTCTCCTAATCAAAAAAAAAGATGTACATGCACACATATAAAGTATTTACTTTCAACACATTCAAAAATGCTACGTTTTCAAAAGCTTGGATACATGCACACACATGTATGAGCATGCACACACACATTCTCACTCACGCATCTGCCCATGACAGTGTCTCTGGGCTTGCATCGGTCAACATTAGTGTTATCCAAATTCAGAGCCTCACATCCATCTCTCAAACACTCCCTACAAGTTTGAAATAGTTAACTATTGGGCTTAATATGGTTATAGAACTCGAAAGAGGTTCAGCAACCTCTTGTAATATTCACAAACTAACCACAGTCAACCTATGAAAACATGTTAACTCAAGGTATTGTTAAATCACACTTTGCTTTGTTGCACCTAAATCAATGGAAAAAATCCCACGTAGTATTAGAAAACAGCTGAACTACTACCCTTGTGAACAATTTACTGGTAGTACCACCTTCTTAGCTGTGGACGAGTTCAGCTCCACAAGCTAAAGCCCCTATTTCTGTACACAGAAAAGCACCATCACTATCACCCTCAAAAAACAAACCAACCAAACAAAAAAACCCCACAAACACACACAGAGGACCATTATAGTTTGAAAGCAAAGTTCCTTTAGTCCCAAAAGCAATCCAAAAGTTTCCAGCGCCCACAGTTAGCGCACTGGCTCCAACCACATCAACATACACCTCTTTGCACTAGTTCCCTCTCTTTGAGAAAAGCCTCCAAGAGAAGAAGCAGGTGGCAGAGAGCATTCAAGTCAGGCACCCCTCCCTAAAGACACTTCTTTTGTTTGTAAGGAGCTGCCATTGATGCAGTTTGACAGCACAAAGCTTAGAGCAGAACAGGAGTCAAGGTAGAGCCTCACAGCACTTTGCAGAACATTATGTGTACATTACATTTAATAGTTTCCAACAAATTTCAGCCCTACCCACAATGGGAAAGGCCCTAATAAAGAAATACACAGATTTTAAAGTGTCATGGCTTGCATTAATACAGCAAGATTCAATTGACAGCCTTCTTTTCCTTCCCTCACCTTACAATGCTGATGTCATTAAGTTTATTTTAGATGTCACTAATGACAGACACTGAAAAACTATGAAGGACATGACCAAAACTTATTAGTCAAGTTAAAAAAAATTACAAAGCTTACATAATGTCATGCTCAGTTACTATGTTAGTTGTCTGTCTTTCATTAACTTACTTGCCCATTTCAACAGGCTAAGCATATTTCTTGTAACACCAATAAAGCTTGCTCTTTTACAGCTTTTTCTCCCCTCATCCACATCCACTCGTCTCCTATATCCTCCAAGAAGAAAGAAAAAGGCATTTGAGTCTTACTCTAGCCTTCTGAAGACCTCATCCTCATTTGCTGACCACAGACTTCTCTTAACTTACCCGATCATTAACTACCACCTGTTTCTTCAGGCAGATGGGGAGAATAAGAGTAGACCAAAGACGAGTGCTCTCTGACAAAGCAGTACTTGGCTACATACAAAGTGTATCCAGGTGCTGCTTCAGGGTCTTGTTCAGATATTGCTCTAGCTGGTAAATACCCAGGTTTAAAACTCCCAAGTAGTTGGTGGTGGTACAGGAAGAACATTTGATGGACATGGCTGAACACTAACTCCGAGTTATCATGCACCAGCTCTGGCTGAAGCAGGACAGCCATGCCAGCACACAGCTGTGCTAAGTCCACCATGAATCCAGATCATGTATTAGCTTAAATGACCAATTCTAGATGAAAGCTGGCTCAGAACATGGATGGTCCTAACACAATATGCCATATGCATTTGCTCCCCTTCCCAATAGCTTTCTGAGTGCTCTAACTAAATGAGTTTTCCATTACTGTAAATCTCCTTCAGCTACTGATGCTGTAGAGGAACATGCCTACCTCTCTACCTTTTACTGTACAACATCCTCTTTTGGGAATAAGTTCAGCAGCTAGTGCTGCTATGCTTGCACGTTTCCTAAACAAGACCTTAAGGGGGATGAAAAAGGAAAACTACACAAAAACTCCTCTTAATTATTTCACTGCTGTTCACAGCAGTCTAAATACTTAAAAGCCTTAGCATAGAATTCACTTGCCAGTGTTTACATTCCTAACTCGGAAAACTGCAGACAGTTACGGGGTCATGGAGACCCTTAGATTTTTACAGGTCAAGTATTGGATTTACTCACTACAGCTAACATATCAATCGCATAATATTTAATATCAGTCACTACAGCTCTATATGATAGTGGTGCATATACTTTTGCAGAGTCTTTAGACAGTTTACTTCTTCAGCATATTCACAGATTTGGGACATAAACCAACCACTGCCCAGTTCACTCTTTGGTTTTAACTTCTAAGCAGAGGTGGTGTTACTTCCAAAAAGAGCAACAACTGACTTACGGATCAAAATGAGCAAAGCTGACACTGCAATGTAACTATGACTAAACCAACACTTCTGATACATAGGCATAATTAGTAGCTAGAAGAATAAAGATGGACAGGTGAAAATTTAGATCTAGTACAGTGAAGTCCCCTAGGCTGCCAGCTGGACACTTCTATCCCGCCTGCTAACTTCTCCTGGAGAAGACAAGGAACAGCTATTTAGAGCAGCAAACACTGCCCCAACAACTGATCACATCCTCCATCTGTTCACAGCTCAACACAGACCACTGAACTGCTGCCAAAGCAGTTAAAAAATAAAATAAAATCCAGCAGCTTTTTCTAAGAGCAACTGCCATCCATGGACATTCCCAGACATTAGTCCTTGCTGCCTACTGCAGCACAGGGCTCCTGCCTCTGCCTCCCCACACCATCAGCAAGCCACCTCCCACAGCCACCTTCTAAAACAAGTACAAGATGTAGACTGTAAGAGAAGCCCTAAAACCCTGATAGCGCGCCAGACAAGTCTGCTCTAGATCAAGGCACTCCAAGCTCTGGACTTCAAAATGCTCACTTCTGTAACCCTGTAAAAACTTAATTATTTTGGACGATTGCAGTCTCACGGTTTTGAAGTTGCCTTCAGAAGCAAACACTTGACAAAGCTACTTCAAACCAGTTCAATAGATCAGTGTATTAAAGGATGACTATTGTAAAGATCTACTGTGCATCAGGACATACCTTTTAAGGGGGCCTATAAGGATGCTAGGGAGGGACTCTTCATTAGGGACTCTAGTGGTAGGACAAGGAGTAATGGCTTCAAACTTAAACAGGGGAACTTTAGGTTAGATATAAGGAAGAAGTTCTTTACTGTGACGGTGGTGAGGCACTGGCACAGGGTGCCCAAGGAAATTGTGAATGCTCCATCCCTGGCAGTGTTCAAGGCCAGGCTGGACAGAGCCTTGGGCGACATGGTTTAGCGCAACGTGTCCCTGCCCATGGAAGAGGGGGTGGAACTAGATGATCTCAAGTTCCTTTCCAATCCTATCCTAGGATTCTATGATTTGTGACATTTTAGCCAAGTAACGCTACAGAGGCATTTGTAGTGTATTCTGTTCCATTTCTCTACACCTGACAAGAGACTCTCCAAAGCAGTATTTTATCAAAGTACCCAGAGTTTTTCTTCTGAAAAATGCACCGTGGAGTCAATCTTTCATTTCCTCCCCATAAACGAGCAAAGCTATTATTCCAGTTTTAAGAAATGACACAGGGGGCCACTCGTATCAACCCTTTTGAGCTCCAGCTTTGGGTTGGTTTCTTTATTACTAAAAGGAAGAAGCCATAACTGAATAGGCAAGTAGAGGCTAAGAATAGCCTCATACCAAAATTTTTAATACTATCCAACTTTGGGCAGAAAACACCCTCAGGACTTTCTTTGGTGAAGAGTGGAGAGAGATGAACACTCTACAGAGTAGCAGAAAAAACCTCCCTCTCAGATGTCTCAGTGTCTTCTATCATCACGAAGAATTTTGAGATGAGAGAACTACATTTGCAGCTTGTGCAACAGAAAGTACGTTGATTATTTAAGAACACGGTTAAAGTTCACACTCCAAGAAAGCTTCTCTCCAGCACTATCACTGGTCC
>NW_009923249.1:0-5841 GCF_000696875.1 Nestor notabilis
GGCCCGCCTGTACCTGGCGGCGCGCACCGAAGGCCGGCTCTCTTGTAGCCCTACTTTGCTTCCCCATCGGCGCCCAGTGGCATTGTACGACTTTACGGGGGCTTGGCTTTTGCTTCTTTCCTGTTTTATTTTTTTTTTTTTTCTTAAGAAGTGTGTTAACCTGTTGCGGGGCAGGAGGTGTTTGGGGGTGTCAGAAGCTTTACACAGTCCATGCATTAGGAAAGCTGTTCCGAATGTTGCCATAATCTTGTGAAACGGTATTTATCTCCCCCTGCCTTTTGTTCAGTTAAGTCTCAGTGTTGTAAGAGTTGTCATTTATGTTGGGCTCATAGGACTGTTGGAGATGGAGGAGGGGGTGGACGAGCCCTTGTTCACCACACTGTCTGGGCGATGTTCCGTTTCTTTCATTTTGTGGAAGCTGAGTCAGATGGGAAGCTGGTGGCGATGGGTTATTGCTGCTTTCTATGAGGGCTTTCCCAGTAGCCTTTGCCCATGTCATCTCATGAAACTATTGTAAATTTAAAAACATCCTGGTTCTTCCCAAGGGCTTTTGTAATCAACCTGTTGCAGTATCCTGTTGAATTCTAGCAGTGACATATCTTTATTTCAGGCTACTCTATAGCATCCCTTAAATTATGCTGTTTCACTTCCTTTGTCTCCCTGCAGCATTTTCTGGCTTGGCCTGAGAGTTCATGTGGTGTCTGCAGGAACAAGGGTTAATTAAAATGGCATCACTCATCAGAGGTGATGCCCAGTGGTGGCCATTTTGTTGAAACAGTTTTGAAACAAGTCCTTTTTACCAAAACGTGTTTCCTTTGCCATCTGCCAGGCCATTGCCTAGGTTCCTAGGGAAGCTTTTGGTGTGATGGTATATCTACCGGCTGGTATCGTTGGGGCTGGAGAGTCTCTTGGCATGTCACCAGTCAGACAAAGGTCCATCCCAGTCTTCCCGCTACCAAAGATGACTGCCTGTGGTGGAGAGAGCAGAGCATCTGTCTCTTCAGAGCTGCTGCTGAGCTCCACAGAAACTAGAAAAGCTGATGCAAAAATGTCAGTGTATTTAGATCCTCTGAAGGAGTTTGTGTGCCTAGAACAGGCAGTTCCTAATCAGCAAACTGTTGGAATCTGGGTAGTGTTTGGGGCAGCATCACTTATGCTTTGCCTGAAGCATCTGCTGACAGGTCCCTGTCAAAGGTGTAGCATTGGCTAGCATGGGGGGGTCTAGGCTCTGCTTTGCTACAGCTGCTCTTAAGTGCCAGTATGTTGACTCAGATGTCCTTGCTGAAAGCCTGGGTTGTGAGTTGGAGCAGTTGGCAGTTTCTGAGCTCCTCCATGTCACTGTTCTGAGATCACATCCTTGCTCTGTAGTTTGCTGATGATGTCCGAGTTCCTGACCTGGATTTCTTTCTGTCCATCTGCTGTATTTCTGCAAAAAGTATGTTTTATTTCAAACTGTCACATATATTGGTTGGCCTGTGGCTTTTTTAAATAATGGTTTACCTTCTCCATGGAGTCTTTCTGCAGTGGAGGAGAATGACTCCCCCAGTTGCCTGGTAAAAGTCCTAGCAGTCTCTGCTGTATTTCGATTCCAGTAAACAATAAGAACATGCCTTTTCTTTATGCTTGAGATGATGTCCTATCTATGATATCTCATTTGAGTAGGGAGCTGAGGTGGTTAGTCTGTTCTGCAGTACATTTTGTGGAAGCTTAACACTCAAGTCTTCTTTCTCCTGTCTCAAGGCTAGGTGTAGAGCAGAGAACTAAGAGGAACTTCAACAGCCCAGATGGGGCTGCGCCTTTACTCTTGGGTCTGATATGAAAGCCATCTTCTGAATAATCAGGGATACCAGCCCAAGAAGACTTTTTCTCAAATTATTTATCTTCCCAGGCTTCCTGTGCAGTCTTACGCCTGTTTGGAAGTGGGCAGGACTTGGAGGCTTCTCTTCAAGTTCAATAAGGCACACACAGCCAAAATCTTTGCTCTGTGAAGGATATTTTTCAGTGCAGCCTGTGAAAGTTTGTGTTGATGTGTGAGAGAGATTCTTCAGCAAGGGGGTGGAAGAAATCTGCTTGTATTCCCTTGTCAAGCAAAATTGCTAGGTGGGAGTGGCTGATGGAGTGCTATTTGTCCCTGTTAGGAAGTTTCCAGCAGGCGTATTGTATTATTCCCAGCTAATAGAAGTTGTAGCACAACTCTAGCTGTTCCCATTGCACATACACAGACCAGGCAACAACTCCTTTGCTCTTGAGACAGCCCTGAAGGGTTTGACTGGTGAGCTGTGTCTCCTCTAGTTGTGTCATCCCACAGGTAAATTCACTTGTTGCTTCTATGAAGTTTGGCTTCTGCTCTAAGGAATGTGTTGGGCTACTTGTTATGCATAGGAGAAAATATGTATTTACATAGAATCATAGAATGTTTTGGGTTGGAAAGGACCTTAAGATCATCTAGTTCCAACTGCCATGGGCAGGGACACCACACATTCAACCATGTCACCCAAGGCTCTGTCCAGCCTGGCCTTGAACACTGCCAGGGATGGAGCATTTACCACTTTGGGCAACCTGTTCCAGTGGCTCACCACCCTTACAGTATTTGTACATGTAACATCTATGTCACCACATATACCTATATGTGGCAAACTACCCTGCCTGATGATTCCAGGTGGTTTGGTTACTTATCAAGTAATCATGCTGTCTGTATGTTTTCTTGTGCCTTCTGTTTAAGACAGATGTTTAGAAAGATAAAGTTGGATGGACTGACTCTGAAAAACATAAAGGAGCAGCTTTGCTTTTTTATTTCCTACTCTACTACTGCTATCTCCAGAGGCCTCATCAGTCTTGCTCTTGAAACCTCTGAGAAAATGCTCTCCTACTCCCCATCTCTACTGTCTGCTTCTGGGCTCGGCACTGGGTTATCTCCAGCTCTCCTTGAGCATGTGAACCAACAGCTGAAGTCATGGAAAGCGTGAGGGAGGGTGACCTCTGAAAGTTTCAGCTTGTGTCAGTTTCCCTGGCCGTGAGGGACAGACAAAAACCTTCCAGATCCTGAAGGTGAAGACCAGGTGTCCTTCTGTCTCACTTGTTCTTCCTGCCTTTCAGACCTTTTGCCACTGTAAAGCTAAAATGAAATGAATGGTGTCACTGTAAAATTGTCTCATTTTTCCCATTCTTTTTTGCATGTGCCTTTTGGCAGAGCTTTCCCGCAGGACGGTGACCATCTTCCCAATCTGTAAGATATATGCTTTTCCTTGCCACCCCGTGCCTGACACCAGGGTGCGGAGGAAGAAGTGAGGAACATCAGGGCTGCAGGTTGGAGTTGAGGTGTTTGTCAGTTCTGTGGAGAGCACCTCATAATATCCCTCCTCATGGCACAAAACCCATTCGCTGCCAGGCCCTCTTGGCAAAGATCAGCACTGTAATAGCAGCACTGCTGATGGGCGTCTCTCTTGCCAGTGTTCTGCTGTGTCCCGCCTGCCAGACTCCTCTGCTTGTGATCTCAGCAGCCTGGCATCCTGGGGAATGAATTCAGTGAGTCCTATTAGTCCTGCAGCCTGGCTGCTGCACAGTAATAAAACTCATGGCAGAATGAGCAGGAGGATAATGACTATATCTTACTCCTGGCACTGCATGGCAGAGCAAGAGGTGTGTTTTGGGGCTGTGGGCCACATTTGGATATGATCAGCTTGGTCTGTGTCTCTAAGCTAAGTTCTTTTGCTGGTTGAGTGGTCAGGGCTCTCCAGTCCGAGCTGGAGAAGTGATGTACAGCTCCGTAGGTGCATTTCAGGCAGTAGTGCAGTAAGCTCAACACGGGCCTCAAAGTGTAGCCAGCTCCCTAGAAGGATGTAATCATGAGTAGCTGCCATGACATGCCAGTTGAGGTCTTCATGGAGTTATTGAGATATATATTATTTATGTGTGGTTTATGCATAGTTTTGATGCCAGCAGTGCTGGGCACTGTTGGAGGCAGGATACTGGTTTAGTGGGTTAAGAAAGGACATCAGGAATTACGTTCTGTGGAGGTTAAGGGAGGGTACTTGGCAGCTGTTTAAGTTCATTTGGGTGGTGACCCACAACCACTGTCAGCAGGGTACAGCCAAGCAAATGCAGTTTTAATCGTGCAGTGAGTTGCACAGTGTGTATTGCCTGCATCCATGTGGGCTGCCAAGTAGTCACTTCTTCTGCCTGCTGAGCATGGGTGTAACAGGTGAGTGCATCTGAGTGAGGGAGCGTGGAGGATGATGGATGTGGCAGGGCCTCTTAAGGGAGGTGGAAATGAGAAGTGTGGGAGGTGCAAGAGGGGATGTTACTCAGATTCCCAGGTTGTTCCTGGCAGCAGTAATGAGGTTTCATAAGCTAGAACTGTGCCAGAAGTAGGTGACATAAGATGTTTAGCACTTACTGTTGTTTCTTATCTATTTCTGGTACCAGATCTGAATGGAAAAGGAACAAAGATCACTTTTCCAACACAGGTTCTCCTTCCTTTTATAGGAAAGAGACCAGAGCAACAGGGAGCTGTTTTTAAATAGAGCAATGGGAAGCTGTGGCAGTGGAAAGTTGTGTGGCTCTAAGTGCCTATGCTTCGGTGAAGTGTGTCCCTGTAATTGCAGAGTGGAAGATGCACGCTCCTAGGAAGCTGTGGAGTTGGGCTGAAATCTGCAACATGTTTCCCAGATGTCTTTGCCACTGTAAGAGTGGGACAGGTTGAGAGGGAGAAACACATTGAGGAGATGCTGTGGGAGACAGATCTGGCTGTGGCCAACTGCACAAATAGGTCAGGTGAAAGCATGTCTAATATCTTGCCCTGGAACACATCTGCCTCAATAGGGGAGAAGTAGACATGGAAAAGACCAAGCACGTAATGACTGATTTGTACTCCTGGCACTGCATGGCAGAGCAAGAGGTGTAGTTTGGGGTCTGGGCCACGTTTTGGTATGACCAGCTTGGTCCATGTCTCTAAGCTAAGTTCTCTTGCTGGTTGGGTGGTCAGGGCTCTCCAGTCTGAGCTGGAAAAGTGATGTACAGCTCTGTAGTTGCAATTTGTGCAATAGTGCAGTAAGCTCAACATGGGCCTCAAAGTATAGCCAGCTCCTCTGTAGAAGGATGTAATCATGAGTAGCTGCTAGTGGGGGCAAGGTACTGGTCTAGTGGGGGAAGGAGGGGCAGTCAGGAGTTAGCTCCATGGGGGTTAATGGAGGTGTCCTTTACAACTCTTTAAATCCAAGGGTGTGATTTACCAGCCACGGATTCTGTGGCTCCTTCACTAATGAGATCCAGTTAAAATTAGGACCAGGAGTGGTTTGAGGCAGGAATTTCTGGGGGAGAGGTTTTTGTTTTGTGTGAAGCGGCTCATGTTTGAGCATTGCTGAGCTGTTATCTGCCAGAGCAACAGTCACTATGCCTGCGTGGTTGTGTTTTCAGTGAGTGCTCTGGTCCTCAGTGACCACCACACTGTAACAATGAAGAAGATAAAGGGGAAGGATGGTTTTGGTCAAATTTATACACTAACAAAGCCAGCTGGCAGATGTCAGCCATGCTGGCATTTCTGGCATGACAGCCAGAGAGCAGGACTTCTGGGGTGCTGGACAAGGCAGCTGTGAGTCATGGCTTGTGAATGTCAGTATTTCTTCCTAGCTTTGGTAGAGTCCAGAAGAGA
This sequence comes from Nestor notabilis, assembly GCF_000696875.1. NCBI lineage: Eukaryota > Metazoa > Chordata > Aves > Psittaciformes > Psittacidae > Nestor > Nestor notabilis. Next base: position 5,651 of record NW_009923249.1, read on the forward strand.
GGAATTCATATCCCATATCTCCCCAAGACATTGCCCTGGAAACAAAGGTAATTTGTTATTTTTCTCCATGGCTGCTGTAAGCTGCACACAGAGCAGGGAGGTGGTGAGGAGCTGTGTGCAGACCAGCAGCATACGGCAAGCATAGAAGCTGGGCACACAGATGTGTGTGGCAAGCACTGCCCTGGAGTTGC
>NW_009923249.1:5858-17684 GCF_000696875.1 Nestor notabilis
GTGTTGAGTGTTGTGCACAAGGAACATGAGTGTGGGAAAGTGTCGGGCTTCGAGATGGTAGGTTTGGCTGTTGTAGCATAGAAGGGATGAGTCCAGTCCTGTGTGGAAGTACAGCTTGCTGGGTTGAGCTGGAAGCTCTGATTAGTTGCAGGTCTCCAACTGCTATATGGACTAGCACTCTTCCATCTTTGTTGGGAGACTTTGCATAGATGAGAGGTCTGCCAGAGGTGAGATAAGAGATTGGATGTGGTCTCCGATTTACCTTTGCCACTTGGAGAGATTCTGGAAGACAAAATTTCCCATTTTGGGGAGGACCTCTTTCTGTATTTGGGGAGGAGGAACTGTCAGGCTGGTTTCTATGCTTTTGAGTCCCAGTTTGCTGGTTTTTATCTCTCGCAAGCAGGGAAAAGTCAAGCTCCTGTGCTGTAAGTTGGCAGTAAGGCTGTGCTCAGCCTCAGGGATGGGCTCTGGAGAGCCCTACAAAAGCCTTCTCTGTCCATTGTGTGCTCTCCAGGGTTTACCTCTGATGTGTTCAGTGTATCCCAGGGCAGGAGAAAAGGGAATTTAAACCATAGTGCTTACACCATGAAAACACCCTGGGTGCTGATTTCGTGGTGCCATTTGTCCTCAGCGTTGGTCAGGCACTGGGGAAGTGTGGATCCTGACTTAAGAGAAAGCCTGGGAGGAGGGAGAAGCAGACACAGCTGCAGAGGGGAAAAACTGTACTGGTGTCATGAGCTTTACTTGGGCTGCGTCTGCATGTGGAAGAAAACCCCCTTTCTAGAAAGAAGGGGGTTTGTTGTTTGCTACTTCATCAGGAATGGTAGCAAGTTCTTAGGGGGAAAAAAAGAAAACAACATAGGGGGAAGCCAACTTAGATGAGAGCAGTGAGAATATCCTAATTGAGTTGTAGTTATATCAGTGTAATTCTTATCAACAACATATTTACAAGTGTGTAAGTGGGAAGATGGTTTCCATAGGTACAAAGGGCATGACTGCTGCAGATCAGCAGTATCCTCCTAATTTTTGACAGTGATAAGTATGTGTGGCCAACCCATGTCCCTGCTCCCTGTATCACCCTGAGCAAATAGTCTTTTTTGTTTTCCTGTGCGTGTGCATAGGGCAGTGGTTATCAGGTCAGATGCTGCTGCTGTATGCACATATGCCACTGCAGTGAGGAGATTTCCGAGTGGCAGGAAGGTAGCCCTGACGTCAGTAGTAGGAAGACTATTTTCTGTGCCAGAATTGCCCTGGTTACTTCCAGTATGGCTGGAAGTTTTATCTAAATTCTTCAAAGCAAGAAGTGACTTCTGGTTTTTGAGTTCCTTTATCCCTTGATATCCTACAGGGACGTAATTTTCACAGTGGGCATTTAGTACTGACTGAAACTCAGGTCAGGGTGAAGGTAGTTACCCAGTTTCTTCAGAATTTTTGCTGTGTTGCTCCTAGATTTTCTCTGAGTATATTTTGCTTTTAAAGTTTAAGGACTTACTTAAGTGTCTTAAATAACCTACAACTGAACCATGCTGTGGACTGCTTTTCCCCTCCTGCTTACTAATGGCGTGGGCTGCATTGGGAGATGGAAAATGAGTCTGCCCAATGTCGGATGTTTGCCATGTTCCTGCCTCTTACACTCAGAGGAAAGTGCTCCACTGCCTTCTGCTGAGCTCAAAGAAGTACTCTGAATGCTAAGTATGTGCCAGTAACATTTGGAGAGGCTCCTGAAGGAACAAAGTATGTAGTTTCTGCCATCTCCTGAAGTCTTCTTGAGCCTTCCTGGTATTTGAAGGTTGATCCAGGGTGTCCCAGAGTTGTAGAAAGGAGTACTTATAGCCTTAAAAATTTTAACCTTTAAAATAACAGGACATCAGATGAATTGATATGGTCTTGACTTGAAAACTGACCTGTAAGGGAGGTGGAGGGGGGAATTAAGTTTCAAACTCCTTTTAAGCTTTCCTTTAATGAAGCTTCTTCATAAAGGGCTACAGTAACCTGAGGGTGGGTTGGTGGAGAAATCCCCTGCAGGATACCCCAGCTTCGTTTGAAGTCCAGGTCGTTTGTGCTGGCGTCTGTTAGAGGAACCCTTTTGCAGTTACTTGTGCCTGCCAGCTCTAAACGAAGTGGATGATATGCTGAGACAGCCTTGCCAAAGTTTCTGTGCTATTTATAGCTCTGTACCCTTCAAGGAGAGCTGCCGTTTGCCTGTGCGTTCATTTGAAGTGGGGAGGAGCCAAGCAAGCCCTGCTCCTGGAGCGGGTCTGTGTACAAACCAGCAGACGAGGTGTCTCAGGGAAGTGGTTGATGGCTTGGGGCTGGGGGATTTCTTTAGAGCTTGTTGGCATGTGCTCTGGGGTCAGGGACTTCTTTTCATCTGCCTGCCCCCTGCCTTGGAGAAGGGCCAGCAAGTAATTGCCTGGAGGACAGCCCTTGCCTCCCAGTTGTTTATTCACATGCTGGTGCCTCCCTGTCAAGTTTGCAGCCTGGTCTAAAAACAGCTGCGTAAATGGTTTTGGTGAAGTCATTAAAACCTGCTACACAAGAGCGGGGCGGAAGGGGGAGGAATGTTGTATTTTTGGCTGGGGGTTGTTTAATTTTTACTGGAAGAATGGGCCTTTTCAAGGCAGCCTTAAGCAGCATGGATTGAGCATTGTTTGCAGCTTTGCTCCTATAGCAACAGGAGAGAATCGGCTCCTATGAACTTGGACTTACAGATCTGGGAAATGAAATGTCATTTAATTTGCCCTTGACTTTGCTTGATATTTGATCTGAGGCTAGTAAAGTGTTTTTAGCTCTGGAGAGGAATATAACTCTTCAAAGCATTCAATGATTGCTCTGAAACACCCTCGGAGGCACGGGCATTGGGGATATATAAGGACCAATGGTCAGAAGAGACTTCTTGGCCATTCTTGGCGCTGCTGTTAGCGAAGTGTGTAATTCCAAATGGGAGAGTGTTCCTGCATGAGGTGGCTGTCCTGGATAGGAAGGGAGGCTCCAGAGGATGTTATTGGTATCTCTCTACCTGCCATGCTGAGGTGAGAGCTGCTGTTGCCCTGTCCTGTGGCTGCATGATGTTCTCTTTTTCTTCAGTACACTGGGGCTCTGCAAGATACGCTGCCCAGTTCCTATGACTGCAGGTACCAGCTCTGACACAGAGATTTTCTCCGGCATGGCTGGCACCAGTCCTGAGCTAATCAGCAACGTGCCTGAAGTGATAAGACTGTTACCCTTAGTTTCCACTGTCAATTCCCTTCTCAGCTGCTTGTAAAATATGATCTTTGTGGAGTTGAAACAGAGGCAGGCTGCCTGAGAGAGATTCATGGGCCAACTCTGGGGTCTTTTGCTTTGCTTCTTTACACCGCAGAAAGTGTGAACAAGAACAGCCTACTCAAAGCAAAACAAGTGTTGTACAAAAGCTAAAGCTGGTGACAGCTTATTGTGCACTTCTTGCTTTGTCCTGTCTGCAGTCAAGTGTCTCAGTGCTAACAGGCAGGGTAGTGCTAACAAATAGCTTGAAAACTGCGTTTTACAGCTTTGTGCTCTGCAGTGTCTTCCAGAGAACAGAACAGCTTGGTGGATGAAGGATGAATGTTGAGATGCGAGGAGAGAAAATCGACCCCTTTTCTCTGCTGTGAGAGTCACTTGATTTCTCTCTGCTCCTGTTATAACATGCCACTATTTTTCTTTCTTGGGATGCTTTGCAGGGGCAAAAGGTCTTTCAGGCAGTGAGATTATAGAACATCATGTCATTGGGAGGCTAGAAATGTACCCTGTGGTAACAAACCAGCTGCCTGCCCCCTCTCTTCCCCTACTGCTGCATGTATTTTTTTGACAGTGGGATTTCAAGTCCCACAATTCATTTGTGAGCTTGGTGAGGTGAAGGCGGTGGCCTACCTGATGCTGTCGGTAGGTGGGAAATCTGCCCACTTTCAGCTCATCACTTTTTCACTGCAGACACTTGTAGGGAATGAAACTGAAAGTACCTCTGCAGTGAGACTGCAGCCAAATTTTGAGTGACTGTGCACAAAGTACATACAACACACCTCGTGTTCTTAGGTTAGTGTTTGCCCTGAGCTCAAACTACTGTGTAAAACCCCAGTTATTTGTAGAGAGTGAACAAATAGTTATCATTGCTGCGTTATTTGGAGAGTACTATAAATTCATGTAACAGAATTGCCTGAATAGGCTTGGGGGGGGCTGGGAGGATTTTTAGTGCTTGTTGGCTTGGTCCTAGTACTGGCATGGCTGTGGGGCAGGGAGGCTTTGTGAGCACTCCGTGAAAACACTGAGAGTCCAGCAGCTTTGCTGAAAATGAATGTAATGATTAGGAAGGGGTCAGGCAGCAAGCTGATTCTGCCCAAATTGTTTTGTTTAGAAATGTGGATGAATGCTACTGGTAAGCTCTCCAGGGCAGACAAAGCCCTGCCTAAAAAAAAACCAACCTCAACCCCACACAAAAACACAAACCAGACAAAAATACCCACAGAGCCCACAATGCCCATGAACAGAGATGGGAAAATAGAATTTAAACTACCAATAGAAGGCTGCAGTGAAGAGTTTGTCTTGTCTGTGAGCTAACCCTGACCTATCTGAACTATTGTTCCTTGCCATGGCAAACCCTCATTTCTATGAGCTCTCTGCAAACACACACCAGGCACTGATTTCTCATGCTTTGAGTGAGAGAAAAAGAGACAGTTATTGTTCCTCTCCTCAGTTCAATGACTAGTGAAGTGGCTCCTGTGTATAAATAGTGTAAAGTGCTTTGGGATCCTTCAGGATAAAGGAGGCCTTATGAGGTACAAGAGGATGTTGTTTGACACAGAAAGAGTTCCTGTTGGTTGCACAGTGCGTGCCCATCTCTGGCCTGCCTTCCAGCTCAGGATGAAGACTGGGTGCTTGGAGAGGCCGTTTACTTCCCCGTTTATCCACTTCTGGGAGCAGCAGACGGGCTTTCTGCTCTCTGGATGCGGCTGGATGTGTATGTTTTGTGTGGCCCAGAAAGCCCTGCGAAGGGTTTTTGTTTGCTTTGTAGTAGAATGGTGCTGGAGCACAGACACATACAGTCCCAGGCATGCTTGATCACTCTTTCTTTCTCTCTCATGCTTTCTTTTTCTGAATGGTTGTGAAATTGGTTTTACAGTAAGGTCCCTTTTATCCCCAAGGATCCTGAGGCCAGCCATCACCTTGCCCAGATTTGACTAACCCCCTTATAAAACATTCAATTTGCAGGTACATGTGCAGTAAATCCGTGCTGAGTTTGAAATCTGTGTTTGCTGTTATTTATGCTTCAGTAAGTCCCTCCCCTGGGGAGTAAATAGTCTTGAAAAAAATGAGTGGAAGTGCTAAGTGCTCTTCTCCTGAGAGACAGGTCTTGTCTCAAAGAGCAGGTGGCTCCTCAGGTGTATTAGGCACACAGTTCTGTGCTGGATACCTGACTCTCATCAAAATTAGCAGGAGTTAAGGGTCTTCATCTCTCTTGAGGGGTCTATTCAAAACACAGCAGTTCAAACCAGGGTAGAAGAGAGGAGGGATTTGACAAGCGTCCCAAGGGGTGACAGCAGGTTTGTGACACTCCTGTGGAGATGATGCCTATACTCAGAGGGTGTTGAGGTGAGATCCTCCCAAACTCGCTTAAGTTCTTCAGAAAGGTGCTCTCCCAGTTGAGACATAGGGCCAAGTGGGGTCTGCCAAAGATCACCAAGAGATCTTACTACTTCTTTGAATGTATCTGGCTTTCCAGGTTGTCTCCACCTCTCCCAGAACCACTGTGCACATTGCTAGTAGGAGCAAGTGATGTGGCTGGACAGTATTGCTTTGTACTTCTCAGCAGCCCCTGAAAGGCTCAGGATGAGATCCTTTTGTGCTAGGCACTGTACAGTCAAGGAAGATGACTCCATGCCCTCAGGAGCATGTGATCAGTTTAGATAACAGGCAGAAGGAGATAAAGGCAGTTTCCAAGCTGTGGTCTGGGGAATCTCATTCAGCAGTGCCAAATGAGTTCAGCTTCCATGTGAAGGTCAGGGAGAAGGGTTTTGGACAAAAATCTGTTGTGTGTGCCTGCCACACACAGAGCTGTAAATGACAATTCCAGAGAAGGAGCTTCTTTGCCTCACTGGATGTCTGGCTTGTGTTTTGCCTTCTCCCCAGCCCTAGAGGCACAAGTACTTTGATTTTCCAGCACATTCCAGCATGCTGAGATGGAAAGAGAAGTGTTCAGCTTTGCATCCTGGGTGGGCTTTCTCTTCTGGAAGGACAGGACTGTGGGAGCAGCATGAAGCAGATGGATAAAGAGTAGGAAACAGGAGCTGCTCAAAGAGAGTTTGGGCCCAGCCTTGGGGCTTAAGATGCTTCAGACCTATTGCTTGCTTTGCAGGTGACCGCACTGCCTGTGCCTTCCTTCCTTTTCCCAGCTTCTCAGAAGACTTCTTCTCTGATCTTTAATGGTTCCAGGATTGTGTTTGGCCTGTTTCTCAGTGCTTCAAGTGCTGGGATTTCCACTGTTTCTCTCAAGAGATGTGTTTGTGGACTGGAGGCTACATAGTAATGTGAATCAACAGGTTTCTAGCTCTTACCTTTTCATAGAGAATGGAAGCAGGGGTAATCTAAGCTGATTATAAATGAAGATGTATCTCCTATACTATGCTACATAAAGGCCTGCAGGAACCTCCCTTTGAAGGTAATAGGAAGTTAATGTGGTTATGAATTATGTTATATTTGATCTGCTAATTAAAAGTAACTTTCTCTTCCTGGGTGGCTTGCAAATACCCCATTATCCCACGCAGCCAAGTCAGGAAGTATTACTGCTTCCATACCCTGCTATGGGCGATAGATAAGAAAGTAAGTTAGTGTCAGGGTGTAGCTCAAAGGATCATTAATTCTGTATCCAAACAGACAGGTTAGGGAGGAAGAATGCTATTGCCCTTTGTATCCTGCTGCTTGCAGTGCCAATGGAAACATTGCAGGGAGAATTGAACCTGCCTGCTGTGGGATGACGGTGAGATGGCTAGGATGTGGTGCTACAAATGATTGCAAAATGTTTGGGACCCTCTATTGTAGAAAAGCAGGGGACAAAGGGGATGCTAGAGGCCATTTTCTCCTACAGCAGCCTTATGCAGCGTAGTTGCCTCCACAGAAATGCCTGGATTGAGATGAGTGATGAATGGTGTCCCTCAGGGGTCCACACCGGACCATCAATGGTCCATACTTGTCCATGAGTGACACACAGTGGGATCAAGCACACCCTCAGCAAGTTTGCAGATGACACCAACCTAAGTGGTATGGCTGACATGTCTGAGGGCCTCTCTGCTCTGCTCTGGTGAGACCACACCATGGAGTGGTCAGCACAAGACAGACATGGACCTGTTTGAGCAGGTCCAGAGGAGGGCCATCAAAATGATCAGAGAGAGGGAGCACCTCTCCTGCGTGTTACGGCTGAGAGAGTTGGGATTATTCAGCCTGGAGAAGAGAAGGCTCCAGAGAGATCTTATTGTGGACTTTCAATACTTGGAAGGGACTTAAAGATGGGGACAGACTTTTTAGTAGGGCCTGTAGTGATAGGACAAGAGGTAATGGATTTAAACTAAAAGAGGGCAGATTCATACTAGATTTAAGGAAGAAGTTTTTTACAGTGAGGGTGGTGAAACTCTAACAGATTGCCCAGAGAGGTGGTAGAAGCCCCATCCCTAGAAACATTCAAGGTCAGGCTGGACAGGACTCTGAGCAACCTCATGTACTTGAAGATGTCTGTGCTCATTGCAGAGGGTCGGATCAGATAATTTTCAGTGGTCCCCTCCAACCCAAACCATTCTATGATAAATGTAGTAAGGTTATGGAGAAATAACTCCTGTTCAGTTTCAAGGCACCTTCCTGTGGCTTTTTGCTTCTCTGAGGGAGGTACTGTGCGTTTAACACTGGGAAGTTGAAGCTTGCTCTAGAGGGGCTGGCAGTGGCAGGTGAATTCAGAGGAGCTGTTTTCCAGCAGCGCCTGCCATGGTGCTTAAGACCTGTGTCCTGATTACACTTGAGCAGGGATAGAACCTGACGAGAATGGTGACTTCCTAGTGTGCTTTTCCTTTGCAGGCATTCTTTGTTTACAGAATGCAGCAGCAAATATAAACCTGTTCTGATAGTTTCCTACCATCAGAAGGTCTTCATGCGCTTAGTGCCACAGTTGGGCTCTTCTCCCCACTTACCCAGTGCATGCATTACCGTTTAATCAAATGCATTCATAAGGTGTATTCTGTAGCCATGTACATTATTAAAAGGAGAAATTTATGGCAAAGTGTGTTATCAAATATTGATTCTCAAAATAATCTTTGACATAGTTAATGTTTTTCTGCATATCTCTTTTTCAGCTTTCTGCTTTCCTGAATCCAGTAGAGGACCAGGGCCAGCAAGAAGAGGGGTGGAAGAAGGCACTCATAGAAGATAGAACATTTGCCTTGGTGCTGTGAGCTGCTTTGGTGGCGAGAGGTCAGTGCAAGACTGTTGACCCATGTCACCTATTGGTTTGTGGTGAATACTTGCACTCAGTAGTTGTGTAAATCAGAGCCTTCCAACAGCAAGCTTTAGAATTCCTGTCCTGGGAAGGCTTTACTGAATCACTTCTGGCTGCATTCTGGGCTGTGTGAGATGAGCTGGCAAGATGATAAGCAGCTGGAGGCCTTTTCTGAGAATATGCAGTGGGGTAGGTAGGTGGTGGCGGTAGTAATATTTTGAGGGAACTTAGAGAAATCATGTTTTCAAAGGTTGGAGTTTAGCCTTACTGGAGAATGAGGTCTTCACTCAGTTTGCTGAAGATAATAGGTTATTGGCCCACACCTGCATTGCACATACCCAGGGAAGGATGTCTGCCTTGTTTGCTAAGACCTGCCTTAGGGCCAGGGTTATCCAGCAAGGTTGAGCCTTGCGCTCCAGGCCATCAGCATGCCCACTGGGTGTGTGAGGTGACTTTATTAGCAGGGGGCTGACAATGTTGGACTTGCAGCCCTTTGGAACTGTACTTTCATATCAGCCTAGTGCAGCAGGATTTCCTGCAGCAAGTCTTTCCTGTGTGCATTGGCAAAGATGTTAGAAGTTACCTAACTTCTGGCATGCAAGTTATCTATGAGGTAGACATCACTGGTGCGCTGGGTACCAATTTTCTTTCTATCATTCAAAAATCAATATTTAAAAGTAATGATGCTTTTAATGGCCTGGGAGCTATTTCATTTGTTTTGGCATTGTTTCTTCCCCATCCATCAGATGCTGCCTTAGGGCAGGTTGTGCAGCAAAAGCCTGCAGGCCTGGCTTTCTTTGCTGTTTAATTAAGTACTGTTACTGTGCAAGTTGAGACAAATGTACCAAGCAGTGCCTGTGATGACTAAATGAATGTCTAACCAGCAGGAGTGTGCATACGTTCAGGCCACGTGCTTTCTGCGCTGGGGTGTATGTGCCTGTATGTGCCTTTGGGACAGCAAATAAAAATACAGTGATCTGATTTGCGACAGTGGTCTGATGTGGGATAACCAGAGCAAGCCTTGCCATTGAGATTTTAGGTGGCTCAGCACAACAAAAGAGCTGTTTGTGCAGTGTTTGTGTTCCCAGGTGCTCAGCATCCAAAACTGGAGCCAAACTGCTCAACTTCTGGTATGTTCATGTTGCCTGGTTTGACATAAGGGTTCAGTCCAGTAGGATGAGAACCCAAGAAGATCAGGCTGTGGAATGGTTTCACTTTTGAATTGACCCCTGCCTTGCCTGGCAGTCATACGTTGTGTGTTCTTACCCACCTGGAAGGTTGTGGCTTGCAGTCAGACAGGGCAGAATGAGTGTGGATTTTACTAACCCCAAAAGAGGTTGTTCCAGTTCACTGGCTAAAATAGCCTATACTGACAAAAGCACTTGAGACAGTGAAAATGTGTTGCTGTAGGGCTTTTGCCGATACACCAGTCACCTGGAGTTTGTCATGCCTTGCAGTTGGCATTATTCTATCAGCAGGGGTTCTCTGTGTAGATCCTTACAACATCACTGGGTTTAGAGAAAGGTGAGGGTCCTGCACTGGGGAGGAAGAGCAGAGGCAAGGGACACACTAAGGGACTTGCCCAAGTTCATGCAGAAAGTCTGTATTGGAGTGGAGATTTGGATTCATGTGCAGGTTCTGTCACACTGAGTTTGTTCTTGTTTTCTTTTTCTCTTTGTGCATTTAGTTTTAAAGCATTATTTCTCCTTGTTACATTGCACAGGAATACCTCTCTCCATTCTATAGCTAAATTTCACAGCCTGTATCCAGTGACTGGCTTGCTTAAATATAACTTGCCCATGAAGCTACTGTTGATTGGACTGGACCAAGTGAATTTCATTACAGAAGTGCTTTTGGTCCTCTAACCACTTTTTCAGTTAGCAAAGCACTTCCCATTATGAAGCTCAGGTATAATTAATATGTTGTTATGCATTTGTAAATACACCCCTGTGACATAACTTGCCGTTTTCTGTCTACCGGAGAGATCATTTGTAATTGTCAATGTGATTCAGAATAGACCTTTGCCTCAGTGTTTTAACATAGACCATAAGCATGTGTATTACTTAATGTTGCTTCTTCTTGTCTGGTTTCAACAGTGGTTTGTCTCACTTCTGGGGGTCTGTTATAAAGATGACTGAAGCCAAGAGAACCTGGTCATGTCGTTGAATTCAGGATAAGGCCCTACATATTCATCTTGGTGCTGTGGCACAGATCAACACCTCTGTGCTTTTTGGGACCATGAGGCTCAGAGTCCCCAGTCACCCTTAGCCTGTGAGACAGATTGTGGCTCCCCTCTCCACTGCCTGGCCTCTCTGGGAGAGACATTTCACCAAGGTCCCCTGCCCTCACTTGCTTCCTCTGAAGACCAGTGTAGCTCCCTAAAGCCAGACCCTGTCTTTGCAGGGGAGGGGAGGCAACAGGACACCCTGTGGGAGGCAAGGAGCACAAATACATGACTTCCAAAAAGAGGGTCCGGAGGGAGCTGTCTTTCCGTGAATAGCTCACTGGGTGAGTCATTAAGCATGCGGAGGCAGCCAGTGCCATCAGCTCTGCTCTTGGCTAGGAAGGTTAGATCAAACAGGAGACAGCTCTTACTGCTTTCTGATTCATGGCCTGCTATCCCTGTGTGAATCACCGTGCTTTATAAACCTGCAGCTGTTTCCTGCCAGCTTTCTGGAAACAGACAGATCCTCTCCTCCTGGCAGTGAAGCCAAGCTGGCCTGAAAGACCTGTACGTGGTGCTCAGTGGAGCAGGACCTGCAGTCTTGATGGGAATCTCAGACTGCTGTCTGAATGCAAGTACAGTCTCAGCTGTGTGTCTGCCCAGTCCTCACCCAGAATAAGATGCAGCTCAGTCTCAGTCTGGGACTTCTGAGCTTTCAGATCAGAAGGAGGGGCATGTTAGCATTGCTTGCTATGGCCTGGCACCTGCTCTGTGGTGATACCTGGAAATAACTGTAGTGGCTTTTTTTTGTTTGTTTGGCTTTGTTTTGTTTTGTTTTGTGGTGGAGGATATAATTTGAGGGGAAGGCGGAAAGGTTCCTGAAATGCTCTGGAGCAAGAGAGTAGTCAGCCCAAGGACAACGAGCACTGTTACCATGCCCTGGCTGTCAGTTATCTGAACCAGGGTCAGTTTCAGCAAACCTGTGATGCATTTCCCTCTACATACAGCCCTGATGTTAGAAGGGGTGGGCAAAAAGCCAAGCACAACCCTTAGAGTGTATTACTGGAAGGTATCTCTCTGCTCTGGGCTGAGGTACCTGTTCTGGGTTGTGCAGGCATGTGTGGCTGCAAGAGCCTGCCTCGCTGCTGCCATGCCCGTTCTGTGGCTA
>NW_009923249.1:17715-55602 GCF_000696875.1 Nestor notabilis
GCCTGCCATGCCTGTTCTGTGGCTAAATGAAGCCTCTGGGAGCTGTAAATCTGTCGCCTCGCGTGAGCGCTGCGTTCACAGGGCGTCTTCTCATTGAGAATTTACAAGTCTGTTCAGTGCACACGGTACCACCAACATCCAGCCCTCCCCACTGCCCTGGGCCTTTTTGTGCTGCAACATGCTAATTCATTTGAGCAGTGCTGGAGGCTCTGATCTCTTCTGAAGATAGCTCTGAAGAGTTATTCTCCTTGATATATGCCACCATCTCAGAGCTGCCCCCTTTGGCAGTGAAAGAGCCTTCTGCTGCCAACTGTTGTTGCCAGATGTTTTTCTAGAGAAAAATGTTTTCTTGTGAAGTGGTGGCTGGGGACGGGCATGGGTGGGACTGGAGCCTGTTCTCACCCTTGCTTTCCCTGTTAGCTTAAATTATTAACTTCTGAAGCACAGGCCTGGCTGGGGTTTTTGAGTGGGCTGGCATGAAGCAAAAAGAAACAATTCCCTGCAAATAAAATACATTTATGCTGCAGAATGGGCAGCTGCTGTTCCCAGCCGGATTCACCTGGCTCTAAATCCAGATGTTAGCAACGTAGCAGCAAAGATAACGTTGCCTGACCCAACCTGATAGCCACCAGATGTGCAGCCTGGCTGTGTGTACCTCTCGCTCACTTTCTTCATTGTCCGGTGTGTGGAGTGGGCTTGCCAAAGTAGATGTGTACTGTGTGGCTGGGTTGCAATTCATGTCGCTTGTGGGAAGAAGTTTTGTGATCTAAGTGAGCAGGAACTCCGGGGCTCTCAAAAAGGGGGAGGCTGTTTGCTTGCATGCTTCCAGGGAAATTGCTGCTTTCGGAAAGCATTTTGCTCTGATACGGGTACAAGACGTTTGCATCATTCCCCACTGGCTGGTAGGGAAGGAAAGGGATGAATTTTTTTTAGTTGAATGCAGAAGAGGTAGTGTGGATTTGGTTGTATTTCTGCAAACAGCCTTATAGAGGTGATGATGGCCGTGATGCTCAGAGCAATGCCTTTGTCCTGTCTGCCTGGTGATGCAGTGGTGAAAATACTTGTTTCACTAGGTTCAGGCCTTCTGTCATCAACAGGAGGCAGTGAAGTGACATGGAGGGGCACTTGTTGCAGCCCTACTCCTGAGAAGCCTGCTCAAGAGTGTAGCAGATCTGGTACACTGCACGGGGACTTACCCCCAATGAACTCCCATTCATTAAGTATCTGCAGGAGAAATAAGCGATGTGAAGAAGAAAATTAATTACTCCAACATATTGCTGGGGTTCAGAAAGGATAGGGCATTTAAGTGGCTAACAAAAACATTCCCAGTTATGGTTGTAAAGATTAAAAATACCCCAAACTTAGAGAGGGATCTATTTAAGGATTTGTAACTAATGCCAGTGAGGAAAGAGTATTCTTTGGAGACAGATGATTCCATAAATGTTGAAGACGGAGGTTTCTGTTGCTGCCTTCAGAAGCAGCAGTTACAAGCTGCAGTCAGGAGCCAGATACTTGGATTTTCTGGATGACAGGTCTGGGATTTCATTTGTTTCAGTTCAGATAGGAAGAAATGAGCATGAACTATGCTGAAGTTTCCTCACCATAACATTGATCATAATTCTTGGTTTTGACTTAACCAGTCAGACAGGAGGTCTGATTCATTCACTGCAAGTATTGATCTGAAGGCAAATGAGTCTCCAGAAGTGACAGCAGGATGGGGAGAGAAAAGGAGGATGAAGGCAGTACAGGAAGGCCACATGCTGGTGCCATCTGTCTTCCTTTCATATGGTGTGAGGCCTCATGCTGTGTAGGTCACCCACATGGATACAAGAGCTTTTTATCTCAGCAAGCACTGACTAGCATCCCTGAAGTTAGTTGTATGGCTTGCTCACTGGCTTACTTCAGGAACAGGTCGGAAGTGTGAGTTCTTGCAGGAGGAGAGCAGTAATACTGACCTTTTGAGAGAAGGGGTGTGAGGGCTCATTCAACCTTTTCTGCTTCTTCCTTTTTTTTCATTTTTTATTTTTTATTCCAGGAACTTGCTGAGCCAGGAAGATGCGTGAGTATACAGAAAAGAAGGAAACATGTGGGACCATCTGTCTCAAGTACCTGCTCTTCATCTTCAACTTCTTTTTCTGGGTAAGAAACTTCAGTCTATTTTAAAGGCACAGAGATGGCACTGCAGTTTTGGTGTTGGGGCACAGAAATCTTGGGCTTGGTGAAGTCCTTAGCAATAAGGACACAGGTTTCATCATGTGGGGTGAAACCCCGTCCCTTGGGCTTGCCTGCCCAGCCTGCAGAAGTTATGGTTTGACATGGTAGTCTCTGTTGTTCATGGTCATGTTGCCAAGTATAGAAAATAACAGGGAGCCTGAAAACATGCTTTGGTTGTTCACCTGGATTGCTTTTTCAGGCAGCCTGAGGACTCCACTGTCTTGCCACTTGTCTTCGCAAAATGGCAGAGGGAGTCCTGGCAGTGGAGTGGGACACCCAGAGCAAGGATAACAAACACCTTCTTGCAGCTGGGTCCACACTAGAGTTTCCTAGAGGTGTCCTTTCCACCAGAAAGTTACTGATACCAAAGAATTATTTTTTCCTTTGCTTCCTGGGCCAGAGCTTCTAGGTCAGACCTTTAAGGAAAACTGTCTGAATTTACTAGAAGCTGCATAAAACTCTCCAGAAACACCAGGCTTGCAAAGAGAGAAGGGACCTCTAGGAGTCTGATTGGCTTCTCCATGTTCATTTCCTGCAAGGGTTAGAGTTTAACCAGCCAGGCTGTTTGGCTTCTTGACTGCTTTCTCCCCAGGTGTATAGTCTAGGAAGCAGATATTGGGCATGGCTGTCATTTATTGGTAGCATTGCTTCCTCACAGTCAGTGAGTGGAAAGCCTGCTGATGTGAAGCTGTTTCCTCCATAGCACCCCAATAGATTTGATACTTTCTTCATAGTCGCCCAGATAACAGTGTGGCTACATTTGGGAAGTCTCTGGCCCAGGTGTGAATTGCTGTGCACAGGTAGATGCTTCCGATGGCTTGCATCTCAGGCTGCCCGGGCTGCTAAGCTGGCTGCCTTGAAGCCCAGTTCCTCCCAGCGTACTGGGGCCTGCTCCCCATCCCAGTGAGACCTCTGGGAGTCCTTCCTTTAGCAGAGATAATCTCTGGCTCAGTTTACAGAGCTGAAGCACATCCTGGTATCCCAGTCCAGTTGCTCTAGGAGATTAGGAAGTTCACGCATCAGATGTCCTTCATTTGCTTGCTTCTCTCTCTACCCAGCTGGCTGGTGGGGCCGTGATGGCAGTGGGCGCCTGGACCCTAGCTGAGAAGAGTGACTACATCAGCCTGCTTTCCTCCAGCACATATTCTGCAACTGCTTATATTCTGGTGGTGGCTGGGGTGGTTGTGATGGTTACTGGCATCCTTGGTTGCTGTGCCACTTTCAAAGAGCGTAGGAATTTGCTAAGAGTGGTAAGTTTCACTTGGTTGTTTTGTTTGGGGGAGGATTTGCACCGTTTTCTCTTAAAACATGCTGGGAGGGAGGGAAACATCTTGATTGTGTTCTGCACCACCCTTATTTGTCCTAGAGCAAATACCACTCCAGCTCCTAACAGCAGTACAGTCCTTGTCCTGTGGGACAGGTTCTACTGCAGAGTATTTCCTTTCATCCACATAAAGAATGTGCTTACCACTGCATGGTTCAAAAGTACAAAGTATAGTTGTAATACTGGTACCTTGTATAAGAATGTCTATTTGAAACTATCCAAAACAAAATCTTGTGTCTTTTGACTCTTCCTTCTTCCCTGCCCATCCCACATTCTCTTTTGGAAGACCCATAGCAAAACTGTCTTTTAATGAAAGTACGTTCAGCCAAATTAACACACTTTTTCACTTGGCTGTCAAAAATCAGGACATTTTCAATAAGTATTTTCTTTAGTTGCAAAGAAAAAAAAAAAGTAGTTTTGCTTCCCCAAAAAAGCCACACTGTTTTGATAATCTGCTGCTGCTTTTACACCTTTCGCTGTGTTACTTCCTGAGCAAACTGCTCGCCCACCTACATTGAAGATTATGACCAGCCCTAGGAGTTTTATTCTGCTTCCTCCCTCTAAATCTCCCTCTAAATCTCAGTGTAGAAGCAGACTTTTTTAGTTTCATGGCTACACTGATGAGTGCAGTGACTGGATAACTATCAGTGGCTCTTTACTTCCACAGAGAAAAAGGTACTTCAGCAACTCTTGATCAGGTCCTTCCTTTGCAAGTCCTCATTTTCCTAACTGTCCTATTTCCCCTGTTTGGTTTGGATAGAGGAGCAGAAATAGGAATCATGAGCAAGCTTGATGCTCGTACCACTTCTTTGAAGGCCTGGTAATCCCTGCGAGAGGAAGAGTAGGGCCAAGAACGGAGAATAAAACACAGAGGAGGATGCAGTGGGTGCACTGCTGGTGCTTGTTCATTAGTCTCCTGGTCTGTAGCAGTCCGTTTTGGCCTTGCTTCACTTACTCTCCGTGCCAAAGAGATCTCCCTTTGTCTTTTTGCCTCAGCCAGAAGCTACAGATGAAAATCTGGTGGGGTTTCTTTGTTATTCTGCCACAGAAAACTAATAATTGTCTCTTGAGAACAAATGGTCACTCTGTCTCCTTACACCAAGCGTTTTAGGAGTGGCTGGTTGTGACAGGCCTATTGTCTCTTCTTGCTTGTGCTCTACTTTGGCTGCTGGTGAGTAATCTGCACAAGAGCTAGGGCTGTGCTTGCCAGGGCTGGGTGAGGCTGGCTGGGGGCTTTTGCCAGCTCTGATCTCAGACAGTAATGTGACAGTTTCACAGTCAGTGCCTCAGGGTCTGTGTCAGCGTTCCCCAGTTTCAATCTGTACCAGAGGTCCACATAAATATGAGAGGAAACTCTGTAAGCAGCACTCTCTGCTCTCCCTAGTGCCTTTTTGGTGCTTTTATAAATCAGTTGCTGACAGTTTTGGGTGCTGTTTATAAAATGGTTTTTAGTTTGTTTTTCTGTTAAAGACTTGGGAAGCTGTGAATTTTTTTGCTGCATTTCTACCTTGAGATTTATGGGCCCTCTTCAAGGCTTTTCATGGTATTTAATTGCTCATCACTCACAGCTGTGCTACTTCTTTTTATGTCATTGCTTATTTGCCTTCCTCTGTCCCTCCTGAGACAGGTCATGTGCTGAGGCATGGCAGTGAATGTGGAGTTTCTCTGGCTCCATGAGCAGGCATGGCAGTGGGTCTGCAGCCTGGCTGGCTGTGATGCTGCAATCCAGTTCTTTACAAGAACACAAGCCACTGTTATATTGTGCTTCAGTCAAGGTTCATGTTTTCATACACAAAAGTATGCAAGCAGGAGTCTTTTGTAAAGAACTCATCAAATAAAGGCCTTGCACATAAAGAAGGTGGCTTTTTTCAGGCTTGGCCCCTCATGCTGCCACTTCTAGTTAGCTGCTACCTTGAAGAGGGAAAAGGGAACACCCATTGGTTATGATATCTGTTCTTGCTGCATTTCAGCCTGGAACCCTCCCACTGACGTGAGATTGCTGACTTAGGAGTGTAGGTGCTATATGTCTCTTCTTCAGGTAGTAGAAAGAGCATTCCAGACAGTGATTTGGATAGTAGGTGGGTTGAACCATTCTTTGGGTTAATCAGAGAAAACAGATTAAAGCTTGGTGCTTCACTGAAGCTCTTGAAGCTGGATGGAAAAACCTGAACTGTGTAGATCTTGAACAGACACCAGATAGCCCTGACTCTTGCTCGGATCCATAGTTAAGAGTGAATTTTGCCCAGAGCCCGCCCAAGCACATGTCTACTACAGGCCTTTGGGCGATCCCACATTTCTGACTTGTTCCACAGCCTCTTGGGAAGTGAGTAGGGCATGTCCTTGCCAGAGCAGGCCTACTTCTCCCAGAGCAGACCCTAAGAAAGCCCTGTGACTCCTGATGAAGAGGAAGAGGAGCAGCCATGTGCTCTGTATGTGTCCAGAGTCATAGCTGCTGCTTCCCTATGTCAGTGTAATATTTGGAAGTAGCCCTGAGGGAACGATGAGACAGAGTTAAGGTTAATGATGCAGTGTATGAGCAGAGACAGGTTGGATTCATGGGTGGCAGATGCACTAACCTCCCTTACGAGGTTTCACAAGGACCTTGTGACTCAAATTTGTTAAGGTCTGCTGGGTACATGTTTGTTTCTATCCACTGTAAGCCAGCACAATGAACCAAGCTGTGATGACACAACTCAGCTCTACCTGAATGCCCCTGACATGATGACACAGAGCAGGGAAAAATAAATAAAAGAAACTTTCCAGTTCATTGGTTGTTGTCAGCATCCTGCCACCCTTCTGCCCCCTCCTTGCCAGAGGAATGATGTCAGAGCAGTTAGGGCATAACTAGGTCCCAACAAAAGAAAGCCAGCCTTTGTGTCAAGGCGTTCTGGTCCTTTCTTGCCCCCTTTCAACCTCCTGCGAGTGTGAGTGTTGGGACCAGCCTTCAGCTATCCCACACTCCACTGGGTGACTCATTCCCCTGGTATGAATGGGTACCTTGTACAGGCGTCTACAGAGATGGTCAGTGTTTGGCTGCGGGGGAGAGTGTGGGGTTGGGAGTGAAAGCCTGAGATTGTGTGCTTAGATTAAAGCCCAGTCTGCAGATAAAACCCAGCTGTCCATCCTTAGCAGCTGCTGAATCCCAACAGGGTGAAAGAGGAAGCCTGAGTGTTTGTGTCATTTAACTTCTGCAAAGGGGCTTGGAAATACCTAGTGAAGGAGGATGCACATTGGGAGTGTAACCCTTGTGCAACAGAAGGCATCTGTGCAGCGTAGGTCAGCTTGCTGTATCCAGGCCTTCACTGTCCTTCTTTGTGGCGAGGAGAAACAGTTTGATGTCCACTTATATTTGCAGGGATCTGTTTGCTTCATCCCTTGGGAACAGCTGTTTCCTAAAGTTGGGGTAAAACAGAAAATGGGAGCTATTTTGTTTGTTCTGTCCTGGGGAAGCCACCTCTTACAGGGGCTTAGCATGAGGTTCTTGTTATGCCTGGAACTGGTGTCTCTTCAGCTTTATCTACAGAGAGATCAATTTAATAACAGTCATAAAACAGCCTGGATCTGTAAAGATCATTCATTGTCAACCGGAGCAAGGCAGGAGCTGTGTTTCAGGACGGGTTCTCCGTAAAAAGCTCTCTTTGACCCTAAGGAGGAAGTGCTGCATCACCCTCTGTCTTCAGGCCTGCCCAGTTCTTGAAATCTTGCACACATGGTTTGGCTTTCCTTTCTGTTTGTGTATAGGCACAATACTCTAAAAACCAGTTTTCTATATTACCCATTTGAGTTTCCTTCTGGTAAGCAGGGTACATCACTTTTCATTTCACTGCCATTAAGCCCTTTTAATAGTCAGGTTCTTCTCTTAGTTCTCTAAGAGCTCTTCTTGCTTTGCTTTGAGATGCTGAGCTTTTCCCCCTAGGTCCTAGTTCGGCAGAACATATAGTCACAGTCCCGAGTGTGCTAAAGTCCGTCCACTTCAATAGTGCCCTTCAGCCTATGGTTGAGCCCCACAGAAGTCTCTGGGAACATAAATCTATGGTTTATGCTTGAGCTTGGCTGCTCTGCTATATCCTTGGTGAAATGGGACCTTTGTTGCTTTATTGAATCATCATTTTAATATACATTGCTCCTTAATAAATTAGTGAAATGCCCTAAAAAATATTGAAACAAGCAAAAGTGTAATGTTTTAAAAACATACTGATGTCAGAATCGGATTTTTTCTATGATACTGAATGTAGTCATCAGGTTATACAGCAACTACTTTTTTTTGTCTAGTGATCTTATCTCAGTTGCCTGCACTTTTCCATTCTCTACATCCCTCTGGCTCTGTGAGTTAAACTTACACTTGCTGCTGCTTGTCTTCAGTTATCCTGTGGTTAGTTGTTTGTTGTTTTTTTAACCTGTGGGATTGCTCCTTTCCTAGCTGTTGAGGTCTTAATCCCAGCCCCTGCCTTTGAATACACAATCATGCGTTGAGGACAGTCATGCATTTTACCAGTTAAGGAAAAGCTGGTTCTCAGCATCTCCATACATCCTGTTATAATGTTCTGCTTTTCCCATTATTTTACAGTACTTCATGTTGTTGCTGTGCATCTTCCTCCTGGAGATCATTGCTGGAATCCTGGCCTATATCTACTACCAACAGGTGAGTGGATTTAGAGGCTCAAATCAGGGACAGAAGACAGCTGGTGATCATCCCATTTCTTGAGCCAGAATTGAGCTTGGAGGCTTGGGACCAAGGGTTTGGTTGTTGTTCACCTTTTCTCCTGTCTGTACTCACTCCTCTCCTCAGACAGAAGACCTTGGATTATTTACTGTTTTTGACAAAATGGTGGTGGTTACTGTAGGGAGGCTGCTCAGCTCCTTCCTGTGGTTCACCTTTGTGTGCTGCTTTTCTGCAGAGCCTTATACAAGACAATTTTGGGGCCTATGTCAATCTAGGAACTCTCCTAAGGCTCTTCAAGGCATACTGCAAGCAACTGAAATTATGTTAGTGCCACTTACTATATTCAGGACATGTGAACAGTTCCTGCTGCATCTAGCAAGCAAGCTGCTGTACTTTTGAACTGGCAGACATAATGAATGGTCCAGCTGGGAGGTCCTTTCAGGTCAAGAAGTTTTTGAGAGTTTTACTTAGCAGCCCAGCTGAGGGGCTGGAGAACAGTACAGGGTCCCAGCAGCTGCAGTTCTAGCTTGGCACTTTTTGCAGTTGCAGAGACCAGAGACTTAAGTCATCTCTTTGATTTCAAATGGAATTTAACCACCAAGGCACAGACAACCTGCAATGTCTGGACACTGATTGGGAATGGTAATGACTTTCTAAAAAGCAGCTGGACATCCCATCTTGATGGCTTCAGTGCTGGGATTCCTTGCTATTCCTTTTTCTCTTGGGCCTTCTGTGCTTGGCCTCAGTAAGATGGACACTGGCAGTTTGTGAGGAGCCAAAAAACTGTGCTGGCTCCTGCCAGAAGGGATGAGTGTTAAGCGTGTGCATATTTAACAGGGAGAGACCAATCCTGGCAGGCATGGTGAGAAACCAGGGTCTGTCCATCTATCTGTGCAAAGGCACGAGGTTCATGTGTGCCAGTGGATGAAGATAAGCTGATCTTTAAATAAGGGATGACATATTTAAAGCTGTACCCTTGAGTGCTTTAGATCTCTTGGGGGCATCTGTGATCAATAGCTGCACTTCCCTTTGCTCTCTCGCTGATGAATCTGCCTTCTTTCCTGGTTGCAGGCTTGCTCTGTTTGCCTCCATTTTTATTTCAGCCCTTGCTTTGGTGTCTAAGGCTTGTGCATGTGTATCTAAACTATTTCTTTTGTTATCTCTGTTCCATGCTGCAGTTCTTCCCCGTGAGCCTGCAGGTAACGGCTTTTCTCCCAAGTAATAATTCTGCTAATGGACTCTCCTCTTTATTTGCCTCTGCCTTCCAGCCGCTGAACCTTTTCCTTTCTTTTTATTACATTAAGTCCTTTGCACTTCTGTAGAGCTTCCCAGCCCAGGATCTCAAAGCATTTTGCAAATATTACTAAGTGAAGCCTCATATCATCTCTGTGAGGTAGGTGTTGTCCCCATTTGACACATGGGGTTGGAAAAAACAGTGTTTCAAAGGGAGAATAAACTGCAGACTGTATTCTGCACAGTTCAGCACAGCCGGATGCTTGACTTCTCATTTACTACTTTGTAGAATAAAAGGTACATAGAGAGGCTGCACACCTGTTTCATTCATTGACCCCATCTAAAATGCATGTTGATGTTGTTTATTGGTGTAAGAAACTTAGAATTTCACAGGTGTTGGACTAAAGCAGTATTGCTGTATGAACCAGGATGACAAAAAAGATGTGGCTCTTTGGCACTTTTTGGCTGTCACCAGGATGGATGAGAAGAATTCAGCTACATTGAAAGAACCTACCCAGGAATAAATGTCTGAATCCAGTTACTTGAACATGCCAGTGGTTTATGATGGTGCTTTCAGAAATTTTGTACTTGCAAAATTAGACTTTGTCTCTCTTATCAAGAAAGGCCTTGCAGTAGTTTTGCAATTGCACACTTGATTCCCTCCTGTGGCATCCTTTTTGATGCTGTTACAAGAGCTATTCAGACTATGGAGCTTCAGTCCAGCATGCCCAGGACTTCTTACTGCTCCTGGGCAGAGTGATTTGGTTTTTAGTATTTTGTCACAGGCTTCAGAGGGAGAAGACTGCACATGGTCTCATAGGTATATTCATATTTAAAAGCAGGCCATTTTGTATTCTCTTTTGATGCGGGTACGTCTTGGCAATCTTACATATTCAAGGTTAAGAACCACATGGTGATGTGTAACACAGGCTGAAATTTGGTCCTGAGGCACATCCTTCCAGTTATTAAAATGGAGACATGTTCTGTAATCACTTGGAAATAAGCCTGTCCAGTCCAGCCTTGGAGGATGATCTTGGAGGAAGCTATAGCCTCCACTAGGCTCTTTGCTTTCCTGTAGGAGCAAAGGCAACAAAATGTATGCAGGGCTCTGGGTTGCTGTAAGGCGTGAGTTTGCCTTGTGATTTTATCCCACTTATCTCTTCCGTTCAGCTGAGCATGGAACTGAAGCAAAATTTGAAGAACACCATGACCCAGAAGTACCGGAAGGAGGGAGAAGAGAGTGTCACAAGCGCAGTAGACAAACTGCAGCAGGAGGTAGGTATCTTTAGAAGCAGGGAGAATTAATTTCAGGGATCAAAATAAACATACAAAAGGCATTGTGGGCTCTTGACATCCAACACACTAGTGTTTCTTCTATATGCTGCTGCTTCTGCTGCTCCTGATTCAAGACAAGGTTGGGTGGGTGCGAGGCCTGGGCCATGCAATTGGCAGAATTGCATGGTGTGATCTCTGAATTCCATGGCCAGTAGAACTGGGGAAACATCATCTGAATTGCGCTCAGAGTGAACTGGAGCTGCCAAGTCAGTCTGGTAGCTGTTTCTACTTCCCACTTCAAACCTTAGAGAAATTGCTGACATTTTTCATTAAGCTCCTCAGTACCCCAGAGAGCAAGATGTGATGGAAGAAGAGCATTCCTAGTTTACCTGCCTCAGGGGTGGTTCAGGTTAGGGCTGCGCAATTCTGACAGGCTTTCACACAGAAAGGACCCTTGTGCACAGGCACTTTCAAAGCATGGGGCCTACTATACACATACTGCCATAGCAGGTGCATTTGTAATACTAACTGGTAATTAAACTTGCCCTGTTATTGCTATTAACACTCTCTAGTCCAGTGGTTAAGAGCTGAGACAGCTGCAGGTGTGCTCTGATCACAGTCATCCCAGCAGTAACCAGAAGTCACAGCTGCTGAAAGATGGATGAAGCTGGTATTTAGCAGCCACTTTGACATTCTTTAGAAGTCACTAATAATTATAGTAGCCTAAAAAAAAGCCCATGAAATAACTGGAGTCTCTCTGAATGAGGGTGAAGCCCAGGGCTTGGTGTGGGAGGCTGGAGGGAGAAGGAGGTTACAGTGCTTGAAGGCTCAGCCTTTGCTCTGTGTGCCTGCAGTTCAAGTGCTGTGGGAGCAACAACTACACAGACTGGGCTGACAGCCTGTGGATCAAATCTCCAGAGGCCAGTGGACGGAAAGTCCCAGACAGCTGCTGTAAGACAATAACCGACCTATGTGGCCGAAGAGACCATCCTTCCAACATCTACAAGGAGGTAAGGAGCAAAAGGGCTTCAGAGCCGCCTGTCACAAAGTATGTAAAGGACGTGGGCAGAGGGAGAGGGTGTTGGGTTATTGCTGCAAACTGTCAGGAGGTTTCAAAGTCAGTAAGATTCCCTAGAAAGCTGAGTTCATGTCTCTAGTTGAGTGTTCAGCCATACGGGCGAATATGTTGTGTGTCAATATAGAGAAAAAGAGTACATTATATTTGTTACTCCAGAGTATGCTGGTGATAGGGGGAAGTGGAAGAAGTTACTGATTCTGGCAAGAGGCTTTGGATGTGAACCCTGCATTTGTCATCTGCCTGTTGTTGGAATTACTCAGTGAGGTGCAGATGGACATACCTCTGGTCCTCGATTTGATATAATGGGATTTGACCTCCAACATGAAGAAACAGCCTATGGGAAAGAAAGAGGGTCCCAGAGCAGACAAATTAGGCAAGTTCCAGTGGGCTGCAGTTTGAAAAGAAGTCTGGAGTTGAGATAGAGGGGCTTGCCTGTCTGCTAGAAGCAGCAAATTGAATCCCAGATTGGCTGAGTAAGCAAAGATGCAGCTCTCAGACCATTTATTCATCCAGTTTGCATAAGGCTGGTGAAAGTTCTTCCATTTATTTTGTCACCCTCCAGTCCTGTCACCTAGCTTTAAGTTGCTCACTCTCTATGAGGTAGCATAGACCTTTTTTCTGATCACTGGAACCATCACCTTGACTGGCTGTATTAAGCCTGGGGAGCAGCTTTTTCCTTGTTCCTGTCCCCCTGACAGTTAAGGGAGGCTGTGGATGAAGTGACACCTTCAGAGCAGGTATTTCTTCTCACAGTCTGTGCTTGGAACAAGACTCTGAAGAGGAGCCTAACATTTACATTAAGCTAAGCAACAAACAGCTAAAAGGAAACTAATCATGTGTCTTTGTGGAATGAACAGGGAGATAAAGTCCAGTCTTTCTTATCTACCAAAGTCCCTCTTATGTCCATCTGCTTAGCTGGGTTTTGCTCTTCAGGAAGAAACCATAACGTTTGTGCCTTCAAGACAAGACCCAGTGAGGAAGTACAGAAAAGAGTCCAAGGGCTAATGAGGTGTTTCTGAGAGTGGAACCATTTGAGGGGCAGGGCTGGCAATTCCCATCCCCTTTCTGTGCTGCATGAAGCTGGAGGCAGCTGCCCAGCTGCATAATTAAGAGAGGCCCTGTGGGCTGCCGAATGTATTGGACTAGCTCTAGAAGAGAAGCTGTGAGGGGAGGTTTGGATCCTCGGTCAGATGCTGGATATCATATGAGGTCTCAGTCAGAGTTCAGAAGGGATTTTTGTGGCTTTGGGGAAGAAAAACCTATAAAAGGGTCAGATGAAGGAACAAGAGTAATTGTTTCATATCAGGACAGCTGGGGCTGGCTCTAAAGCCTAATGCTGGCATGGAAAAAGTGAGGCTTTTGCCATCCCTACCTGAAGGGTTGTGTGCTCACTCTCTCTCTGCCTGCATGTGTGTTAGGTGTCTGTGTTCACTGTAAACTCCTGGGGCAGGAGGGCCCTCAGCACCCTTGCAGGGTAGCAGTTGTAAATCTATGTAGTAAATCCCCTAGATGTTACCATGGAAAACCTCTCTCAATAGATTAAACAGTTTAATTATTTAAAGGGCACTCTTCCAAAATTAAAATACAAAAAACCAAAACAAAACCAAACAAAAACCCCAGGTAACACAGAGAATGCTTTTACTGATTTTTTTTTTTTTTTGCCTCATGACAACAAAAATGGGCCTGAAACAGGGAGGGAAAGGTCACGCTGACAGCCAAGGATGCACTTGCAGGGCAGAGGCAGGCAGAGGCTGGCTTTCCAGATTCACACTGAAATTAATTGCTGTCATAAATAGCAGTGGGAGGAATTTACTCTTCAAAGGCTCCTGCCATGTTAGAGTTCTTGGTACTGGATCCACTCAGCTACATTTGCTTGGCCTTTTGGCCTGGTGAGAGTAAATACCCTCTCTCGGCATGTGCTGGGCAGTGAGTGAGGGACCCTTTCTCCTCATATCTTGGAGAAAAAAATTACATTCTCCCTCTGTGTATTGTGAGCGGTTCTTCTGCATTTCTCCTGCCCGGTTAGCAGCTGTCTTTGGTTTGTTCAACAGCTCCTGAGCCAGTAGGTCCAGAGCAATACAAAACATGATGCAGCTTTCCCAGTGATGTCAGGAAAGAGCTTGCTCACAGACAGCTTTTTATAGCATTGCTTTCAAGGGTCACAACCATTGGATTAAAGCGAACAAGAGGTTAAAATGAAGCTGATTTTCCATATCTCTCCTTTCACCCTGCAGAGCGGTTGCATTACCAAGCTGGAAAACTTCATTCAAGAGCATCTGAAAATTATCGGGGCAGTGGGGATCAGCATTGCTTGTGTGCAGGTAAAAAGGCTGAGTCGAGTTTTGGGGGTGCTGGGCAGAAGTTAAAGGAACCCACAAGCTGAGGGATGGAAAAAGAAAAAGAGATTTTAGGCTGTTCCCTGCCTGGCAAGAACTTGCCAAGAACTTCGGGACCCGAGGACTTAACTGGCTCCAAAGCAAGAGCCTCTTCTGCCTGTCTGTAAAATTTGCTTCTGATGACAGAGTGCAGCCAGCTGGGCATGGGGGAGAGACTTCTACTCCAGGGTTGTGTGAAAGGCTGTGCTGGCCATGGCAGGCAGTTTGGCAGCCTGAGGGAGACCTCTTGTGGGGATGTGCCGTGATTGCCCACACAGCTGAAGAGCCAGTCTGGAGTTCCCTGCCTTGGTCTTAAAATAATTAGGATTATTTTAAGTCATCCAGAATTTCTCCCTCAGCTGTGTCATATTGAAGAATGGCACTGTGCGCCTGCAAAGGATCTGGGAGAGGATGCTGAATAAAGGGGTAGGATATAGATGCCTCTCTCTCCCATTTTAGAAGGCAGGGCACTGTATATTCTTTTCTTCCAAATGCAGATGTCTCTGGGAGTTCCTCATCTTCCCCTTTTGTTCTGGAAAGTAGCCACATTACGCCCCAGAGAAGCTGCTGGTGATTAATTATGAGGATTAGCACAGATTATATTCTCTCCTGCTATTTTTGGCAAACTGGAGTGTGGTATCCCCAGGCAGGAGCTAGCTGCTGGGTCCAGACTGTTAGTTTGCAAGCTCTGGTGCATCCATTCTGTTTTCTCATGCATTTCTCTCTTCTCTTTACACCCCATAGATCTTTGGGATGATTTTCACCTGCTGCTTGTACAAGAGTTTAAAGTCAGAACCATATTAATAGCTGTGGGAACTCTGTTGCTCCCCCTCTGCCACTTCCCTTAGTACCTGCAAACCTGACCACTCTCCTCCACCACCACCACCACAGAAGTGTCTGTAACCTGAGGACTGGCTCTGTAATTAAATGCCTTTCAAACCACGCAGCGCCTTACCTGCCCCTCTGGGGGAAAGTCACCCTCCTTGTTATGTAGAAGGCAGCTAGGAGTTCAGCTGGTCCTCTTCATTGTCAAGAAACAAGAGGTGTGGATCTTCTGCTACAAGCTTTAGTGAAACAGTGCCTTGATTATAACTATGAAGCAAGATTTATCTGGGGCCATTTCTCTTGAGGTTTTTCCTGAGCCAACATTAAAGTATCAGGATGCTATACAAGAACTGTGGTTTGCTCTCTGAGAAGTGGCTCAGCAGCACCAGGCATTGACTGTGAGGACAGATAATGTTACTGTGCTGAGCTGGAGCCAGAGCTGAGTGTCTCATACATGGAAGATTTCCCTCCCTCCTGCCAAGTGTGCACCGATGTCCTCAGCTGTTCTCCACCTGAGAAGATGCCTGCCTGGTTGCTTGGGGCAGGAACTACTCTCCCTCCTGATCAGGAGCACAACTTGGTGCAGTTGAAATCTTGTAATGACTGGTGTTGCCAAGATGTGGGTGCCTTAGGATTTCTCAGCAATCCTTCCTCCTCTTCCTTGAAGCTTCCCCCAGCACAGTGCCATTAGGAGCCACGAGGGGCCTTCTGCCTCCTAGCGATTCTGGAGCTAAGATGATGGACTACTGTCTGATTCTTTTGGGCCTAGTCTGTTTTATTGTGTGGCTTCCAGTGTGAGTGAGAGAACTTCTGTTTTCTCCTACCTATCCCCTGCTGAGGTTTGGTGAAGAACTGGTCTGTTTCTGGAGCTGGCATATCTTGCTACCCTTTGGTCTGTTCAGTTAGTGGAAACACCTTCTCACATCTCTTAAATGTTGAGAGATGCCCTTGTCTTGATTTTTCTAATTAAAACTTCCAGGATTGTCTCTCTTGTCCAGGAAATTAATATATACAAATGTTTTATCAGCCTCCAAAGAGTTCATTAATCGGCTGAGGGTTTTCTGGCTTTAATGGGATCTGGAAGCCCACTTGACTGGTTACTGCTGACAAGGTCAGGAGAGTTGACATCAACCACTTGCCCCAGTGTACTTGGTAAATTGGCAGTGCTGGGTTAACTGTCTGTTAATAGATTTTAATTAATTGTTCTCTCTGCACTGGGATTCTGGATACATACAGGACATAGACATCACCACTGCCATGGACTTGGTGCCATCATGATGCCAGCAGGGTCTTAGCATGTCACAGGATCTTGTGTGCCTCTTGTCTTGCTCTCACCTTCATTTTAACCCATGAAACAGAAAGGGCTGTGGGGCTTTGGTGTTTCTAAGCAGTGAAGACAAGTCCTTTTATAAATGGCCTGACCTTTCAGTGGTGCTGCTCGAGCCATGACTCTTGGCAGTGGACAGCTAATGTGAGCAAAATCATCCAGACCCCTAAAGGGTCTTGCAGTATTGTGGAGTTCTTAGTTCACAGAGCAGAAATCTTGGACTGACACTAAAGGGTGACAAGCTAAAATTCAGAGCAGGTCAATCTGAAACTCCCCCATCATCAGCCCCGTGAAACAATCCTTAACTAATGCAGAAAGAGAGGTGGAAGAACTGATGTGTATCCTTGGTTCCACAGCAGAAGGAAAGAGGAGAAAGAAATCTAAATTATTGTGTGAAGATCTAAAAGAGAAATCTCTAAATTATTTCTTGTTTTATAATCAAGTTCCTGACAAGTATTGACTACTAACTAAGAGGAAAATATTGAGCATGTTGCTTGAGGCAGTATTTCTAGTTTCTTAAGCATATCTTCACAGCTGCCTTTGCCCATTCACTTCACATACATTGTACAGGGTTGGGAGAGGCCAGGAAGAATGAGATATGAGCAGTTACGTTGGCTTGTGTCCATTGAGTTGTTTCATACTTTTTCTCTGTGTAATAATATTCATTGCTTTTTTTTTTTTTTGTTTTTCTAACCAGTTTATGTTGCTGGCCAATAGAAAAATAAAGCTTAAGATTGTGTACTTACTCTGTGTACCAGAAGTGAAGGGGTACCATGAACTGGGTGGGTTATGTGGATTCCTCAGATCCTGGTCTGAAGGACAAGGCTGAGAAGGAAGCTGGAGAAGAATCTTGGGTTTTGTCACTGATCTTGCCAGCCTGGTTATGGTGTGCTGCAGCAGGGTGCTGCAGACTGTGGCACCTTGAGAGCTGAAGTTGCAGAACCTCAGGTTACCAGGTACTGACTGCATGTCAGCCCTTGGTCTGTGCATGGAGGTGTGGGCTCCCAGCACTGCTCCAGAGTCTGTGGTACACCTGATGGCACTCGCTGGCGTGATCAGTGACCTCTCAGGTTTGTCACACAGGCTGCACTTTCTCATCACGTGCAAAAAGCCCTGAGGCAGACCGAAGAGGGCCTTTGCCATCAGGTAACTTCCATTGACCTTGCTGTCCCAGCTGCTGCTTGTGATTGCCAGTCAGGCCTGTTTAAGAAGGCCAGCTGAGGATACAGATTGGCTCAGAGCTCTGCTGTGCTCTGCTATACCTGCTTCCACTTATCCCGAAGATAGTGGAAATCTTTCCATTTTCTGTCTTGCCTGTAAGGACAGAGGTGGGCTACTGCAGTTGTGTTGCCCCTTCCTATTACTGTGGGATAACAGAGGGCGTGTGGGGTATTTGCTTTATGTGCTGTAGAGTACCTTGGAGCCACTTTGCATCACAGACATGTCAAAAAGAGAGCAGGTGTGTGCCCCTTTTCTTACCCTTTAGGATTTCAGGTTGAAAGTTAAACATTACCAGTTAAAGACATGCCTGTATCTGGCCATATGGAAACATCTGCTTGCAGCTAATGGGCATGGCCACTCGGTGGCTCTCAGGGCCCAGCACAGTGTGCTGTGAATCCAACTCCTATAATGTAAGTGAATCTAATTCAAGCTGCTTGGCTTTGTGGGCAGTGGGGCCATGGTGTCATGAAGCCCCAGGAGAGCGCAGTACAAGACACACTGGTGTTCCCTTGCCTAGAAAGGAAGGTTGCTCCTTCCAGTCCCAGCAACGTGCCTGATTTTCATGCTGCAGCAAGGCACTGGTCATGCAAGACTGAGGCTGAGGGCTTGACCTTGGCTCAGAGAAGGGTCTTCAGCTAAAAACCCCACAAATACAGGCATATGCCAAGGAGACAGATCTGAGTGGCTCAGTAGCAGTTTGATGAGCCAGTGCCCCTGCTATGGTGGGGATGGCAGATGCATTCCTGGGATGCACTGGGTAAGACAGGGGTGGGGTGGTACCCATTTATGAGACCTTGTCCCCAGACCTATGTGTGGCTCTGGCTGCTCTTTCAGATGTGAGTTGAAGGTGGAACATGAATGAAGACAGGAGAGCTCATCCTGGAGGGCTGTTCACTGAGGTGGGACTGGAGGAGTGGGGTGGACTGGGGTCCTGTCTGCTTGCAGCGGCAGCACAGAAGGTGGCATGGGTGGCTCTGTGTTAACAGTGTGTCCCAAACAACCATTGTGTCACCTCAGCTGTTTTCCGAGATCAGAAAGAGAAATGCCCACAGGTCCTCTCCTCATGCCTCATCCCATTCCTCTCTGTGTCATTAGGGGTGCAGAGGCTGCAGTCACCCTTTCCTACCCTAAAAGGAAATTAGTTCCCCTTATGCAAGACTGTCATGAGGTGGTGTCTGTGAAGTCTGTAGCACGGTGTGTTTCATCATGCAGCAATTGCTTAAAAGCTATTTCTCTTGTTTTAATTTGCTGCTTCTGGAGTGTCTGTGATTAAGGTGCAGTTACTGTCTTACAGCATCCCCATGGGCTGTGCAGCCTCAGGCCTCTGGGTGCTGCCACCTCTCTCAAGGCAGGAGTGTAGATTTCTTCCCCTCTGGACCTGGAGATGTGGGCTGTACTAGTTGCCGTCACAGCAATTAGCTCAGCTGGTGGTCTGCTCTCTCGGGGTGCTTGGGTGGTCAGTGCAATTTGACCAGGAATAGAAGGGAAAACTGATGTAGCAGTAAATAGTTTCTGCAAGGGTGCAGCTTTGGGGTGGTCACCCTGTTCCTGCAGTTTCAAACAAGACACAAGTATTTTGTGCTCCCCTGCAGGACAACTCCTAACCCAAACCAATTCACAAACATGCCCTTTCTGCTCCTGCCGTTCAATTGGGAGGAATTTTCCCCTCAGGGAAGCCTTAGTGACTCTTTCTTTCACCATTTATAAAATCTTCCTTCAGGCGTGGTTGTAATGTCCTGATTTTCCTGCTGGGCTGGGACTGAGCAGGGCTGCAGCAGTGGAGAGAGGAAGACAAGGAGTAGACAGTGATACTCTCCTCCCTGGCAAGATATGACTAATACACTGTGCTTAGGAAATGGCAAAGGAGAACGCTCTCTTCTTTCTTGCCATGAGACTTCTGCAGGTTTCCATGTGTATATGTGTGTGTACCCCTGGGAGAAGATGCCAGGTGCTATGTGCGGCTTGTTGCCACTCAGTGCCGAGCAGCGACAAGAGATGCCTCAGGCAGCGCTGATGCTGAACTGGGGCATGGGTGCATGTGAGCAGAGACCAACAGCTTCTCCTGCTGTGGCAGGTTTTGCTGTGAGGTCCTGGGCTGGCTCCTGTGCTATTAAACAGCTGCTCCTTGGGCTGCTGGCCACATGAGCTGCTACTGCTAGAGGTGCATGTCTGCCTGCTGCTGCTCTGTGCTAAAGCCGAGTCAGGAGGTGAGGTGGTGGTTGTGCCAGGGGCACTGCCTGGCCAGCCAAGAAGGCAACAGTGAGTAGATTCACATGGTGCCTCTAGAAATGACAAATTCCTTGGGGGGAGAGGGCATGATGCTCTCAAATGAGCTGTAATCACATGAACAGCAAAGATGCTCGTGCTCACCAAATTCAAGCAGTGACTCATTCCATCACAGCAGATCATCAGGCACACTGGGGTTTTGAAGTCCTCTTACTCCCTGCACAGGAAGCTGTTCCTCCTGCTTTCTTGGCTGCCTGCATTAGCAAAAGGATGCTGCACACTCTGAGGCCATCACGATCATCAGCTTTCTCTCTTCTGATTACTGATCCTGCCTGCAGAAAAAGAGCTGTTGAGCATCAGGCATTTCCAGGCTTTGTTTTTTTAGGTAGCAAACTGACAGGGGGAAAGCAGTTTCTGCCTACACAGAGTGTAGAGAGAGACCAGTGTCTCAGCAGGGCCTGATCCTGCCAGTGGCTGGTGTGTCCCCCTGTTGGGACAGCAAAACCCAACCCTCCCCCTTGCAGTCCCGGAGGTGGCTCTAATGGCTGTAGCACATGTCTCCAGCAGCTGCAGGGGAGTGTGAGGGTCACACTGAGCCCCTATACCCCAATGTGGTTAGAGGCTAGCCCAAACCAGGCATTGATCCTGGGTGCACTGAGTGTGGAGCGACTCTTCATGACTTTGACCATATGTGTGTATGTGTTTAACTGTGTCTATGTATCTCCTCCTGCCATGTTGGAGGGTTTCCACTGCCTGCAGGAACTTTTACAGGTAAAGTTTGTATTTCTTACTTTTTACTGAGAAATGCTGGAACCCCTTTACCCCAGAAACCTGCCACCACAGAAATGTGCTCTGTCCTTCCAGAGTCACGGTCCCCCCCTTCCCGGATGAGGATCATCCTCTCCCCTCATAGGGAGCCAGGGGTGCTCCCTACCTGCCAGCAGTCACAGCCTCAGCCTGCCCTCTTCTAAAGGGCTTCTCAGCCCTGGATTAACGAGGAACCAAGGCAAATTGTTGTACCACACAGCAAATGGCCTTCTCTTTAACGTAGCAGTGCCCCCTTAACATTCAGTTGTATGTGTCCTACCTGCCACTGGCTATAAATAAATAGGTATTTGTCTAATTGCACCTCCCTAATGGCAGGAGACGGGTGCCTGCATCAGTGCACAGCCATCGTCCTCTGGGGAATGCAGGGCAGTGCCAAAAAGCTTAAGCCTCTTGCTTTGTTTTACAGGAGAAACTGAGGCAACTGTTTCATCAACACTTACATGGCAAGTATGTGATGGGTGCTGGGGGACTCCTGGTGTGGGGTGTCTGTGCAGAGAGCTGCCTGCACGGCTCAGTACTGTGCTCATAGAACATATTTTAAGTATAGTCAAAGCCTCCTCTTTCCTGGGACAGCTGCCTGTTTAATCACCTTTTAACCCTCCCAGGCAGTCTTTACTGACCAGTTGTTTTCCCAGGTTGTTTTACATGCTTTGATTTTTTGCTGCCCATTCTTGGATGCAGTGTTAAGCAATGATGGCTTGAGATGTGAGGCACCAGGCTCTGGTTTTGGGATTAGAACTGCAACTGCTGTCTCCATTCCTAGAGGATGCCAGCTCATTCCCCCCAACCAAAATGACAGGTAATATCACTACAAAATGATATCTGAAAGCATGTCCCTCCACACCCAGCTCTTACAGCTCCTCTTGCATGTTAGTCCTCTCTTACATGTTGAGCATTGTCAGGTACCATTTTATATTTATCGAAATTGAATCTTGTCCTGTTTGAATGTGCCCAACTCTCTGAGGTACCTAGGCTAATTCACATTTTGTCCTTTCTTGCATTTTCCATCCCTTCTCCATCGATCCACAAATGTGATCGGTGTTATAATTTATTTCCTTCTCCTTCTTCCTTCCTCTCCCGCTGCTCTCTTCCAGGACTTTAATGAAAGGTTTTAATAGCAGTCAGTTGAAGGCTGACCTGCTCTTTCCTTTGCTGAGTGCCTTGTGCTCTGCAGACGGGCTCATGAATGATTCAGTTCTTTGGGCTCTAGCTGGCAGCCTGTGGCAGAATTACTCAAAGGAAACATTTCTGAGGTTTGTCCACGCTTCCAAATAGAACAGTCCTGAGCCCCAAAACAGGGAGTGAAGCCCTAAATCATAGAACTGCAAAGGCAGCTGCATGTATTAAATGTTTTTCAACAAAAAAAACCCTGAACCCCAAATGTAAAACACATTTTATAGTTCACTTACCATACTGAATGGCACTGGATGGGGCTATTAAAATCACAGTCCCAGCAAATGGGGGCTCTTGGTGTCTTTTTCACCAAAAAACCAACACTACCTTCAACTGGAAGCGAGCTGAATTTAAACAAACATGGGTGAGAAGCAGCAGCATTTCACAGGCAGAGCAGTGGGTCCCTGGGATGCGGTTAAGGTGCTGACTGGGAATACAGGAGCCTGGTGTCGCATCCCCAGTTTTCCAGGATGTTTGAGGACAGCTCTTGCATCAGGGTTTTTGGCAGAGCTCAGTGACCGGTTTAGTAAAGTGATGGGATACTCAGATGTTCCTGGTGGTGGTGCTGGGTGTGAGCAGATGAGCATGCAGCACTGCAGAAGTCCATCCTGCACCTGCCTGAGTGAGAGCAGAGCTCACCTGTGAGCTGCTGCGGGAGGCTGCTAAGCACAGCTGACAATAAATTAATTCCTATCAGTGTTTCTTTTCTCCCTCCAGTTGTACTTCCTTTTCCTTGTCCTCTTAGATTGAAAACTTCCTTTTAGTGTCTGAACAAGCTGTGCCAAGCTCCACGTGGTCCTGATTGCATCACTTAAATTCTGCCCGTGGTCTGAGTAACAATAAAAATACTGCTCCAAAGGAGTTATGATTGCTGAACTCTAGTGCACGCCTCTTCTGAAACTAACAATAGGAAACACAAATTGGTGTCCAACTGCAGCCTCTGATTTAGAATCAGCAATTTTTTCTAGCCTGGAGCTTTGAGTAAACTCAGTTCTGCTCTTGAAGGCAGAGGTTTCTGGAATGTGAATGCAAATAACTTCTGCTCTCCACGCACCACTGGAGAGATGCTCTTGTTTCACTGCTTTAAGATTCAGAGTCCTTCCTGGAGACAGGATCCAAGGATGCCTGTCATGTCCCGGGGGGAAAAGTGCTGCCAGCCTGTGGATTAAGTAGAAGCAGGGACTAGGCTAGAGTAGAGAGGGGGTTTGGAGAGAGGGAGGCAATTCCTGAATCACCTGCTTAGAGCCAGCTCAGGGGAACAGGTTCGCTTTTCTGGCCCAGTTTTTAATGCCACTTTTACCCAGGAAAGGGTCCTGAAGGGAGGAGGCAGGAGCCACAGCCCCTTCAGGTACTTCCACCTACCCCACACATGGACTTTGCAGGCAGGGGCAACCTCACTGACACCATCTCCTGGGCAGAAAAAACAGGCTATAATTATGGCAATTACGCCTTTATACATAAATTTTGCCTTTATTTACATAAATGAGCTAATGGATTTTTTTTTCAGACTACATCTGCTCTCCTGGATAACCTGTAGCCAAGCTCTAAGCTCCCTGTCAGGACTTGTAGGAAGCAAATGTTCACCCCTTGTCTCCTCGAACTATTTAAATCCTGTCCCCAGTCCCACTGGAGGTGGCCGGAGATGCCGCATTTTGCTCTTAATGAAACCACTTGGTGCATGAGTGGGGTTATTTGAAGGCCAGAAGCAGCTTCCAGGTGGCTCTTTGCAGGGTTGGGTTTTCCCTCTGCACCTTTAGCCCAGGAGAAAGGCTCTGGCACCAGCCAAAACAGAACGGGCTATGGTCGAGACCAGTAACACTGTCCTCAGCGCAGTGGCTGAGCTGTAGGCAGAGGTGTGCTTTGGCCCAAGAGCAGCCCAGACCGAGGACTGGGCTGTGTGCTGAAAGAAAGGCTGCAGGATGGGAGAAACGAAGTGGTTTTGTTCTCGGTGTAGCCCATCCTGCACTGCAGCAGTGCGAGCAGAAAGCCAGTGACATGTCCCTGACAAGCCATAACCATCAGCTGGCTTATTTGGCTGAGGGCAGGAGCAGCCTCCTCCCTGGTGTCCTGCTTTGCTGAGATGCTTTTCTAGCCCAGCCTGGCACATCCCAACCATTGCAGCATCCCTGTCCCTACCCAGGGGAAAAGCAGCAACTGTCACAGCCCCTTTTGGGGTGGATTTAGGTTTTTGGGGCTGCAACACTGCAGGTAGCCTGGCTGGTGTACAAATGAAACCTTGAGATATGTGGTGAAGGGGTTAACATCCTGATGGGGGTGATTAGGCTATCAGGTGGAGGCCTAAGGGCTCTTAATGCTCCCACCTCAGCCAGGTGGAAGAGGGAGAGATGTGATTTACCATTCTGTTCTGCTCTTGCACAAGACTCAGGGTCCTTGAGCAGCCTGACCAAAGGTAATTGAAACTCTTATCCCTCATTTATATATAAACAATACACCACAGTGAGAAAGTGGCTGCTCCCCACCACATCATCTGTGACAGCAGCGATAGGTACTTTGACTACAGTCTCACCTCCACTTCTCTCAAAAGGATAAATGTGGCATTTGAACCCCTCCATGGCAGAAGATGACAATATGACTCCACTTTGCAGACAAGTTGATGGGCTTGCTCCTCACCTCTGCAAAGCAGGGATTCTCCTTTGGTAAGGTTTCTGTCTCTGACTATGTTGGATGATACCTGGGTGGAACTAAGCTTAATGAATTACCAATTGTTTTTTCCATATGAGATCAGTTAATCATTGTCTAGCTTTGGATTTTAGTGCTACTGCAGTTAAGTGAAGTTATCAATGGCAGTGTTGTATAGCAACGGCAGTACACATCCTGAATCTGTGTTTCTATTGCTTCAATGAACCACACTATTTGTGAATCTGTGATTGTGGAAGTTCTTACTGAATGTGACTGGGTGTATAGTGTCAGGTTGGTTGTAATCAGAAATTAAGCCCAGCTGCACCCAGCCTCTCTGATCTCTGAGGACTTGCTGGAACACAAAGGGTTTATTTTCTGCCAAATTTCTAAGCGCAAATTTCTTAGCGCAACAGAGCTGGCAGGCGTAATTTGGGCTGTGGTTTGCTGCACTGATGAAGCTAAGGCTGACGAATCACCTCCAAGTAAGATCAGCCCTAGACCTGGTGCTCCCAACTCTGGGCAATTTGCGGTGGCCCTAAGCTTGTGCGGATGCTGGCTTCTTTCTGCTGGCGAGCTGGTGGTGGCTTCCCTTTCTCACCAGCCTGCTTGCACCAGTTGCAGTGGCAGCTTCTTGGTGGCCATCTGGGAGGCTCCTGCCTGAGGCTGGGGGATGAGTGGCAGAGCCAGCATCTGGTCCAGCACCCTGTTGGTGTGCTGTCCCTGTTTGTCGCCAAGGAGCACCATGTCCTCGCAGGCAGCTTGCAAAAGCATCTTGTTGCTTTCTAGGCATCCAACCCCATTCATCTGGTGGGAGTAAATCCAGCCTGTATCACATCTGCCTAAAAGTTTCCTGGGGACTTGAGGCTCAGCTGCTCTCTGGAGTAGCATCTCACATTGCCTCTGTAATTCAGGCACCAACATGACTTTAATACAACTTTTTAAAGTATGCATTTGTATCTAGTAAGCCCTTGAGTACTGCAGAGTCCCTTTTATATTGAAATTCGGTCTCCTCAATAACATTTTATTATGAGGCTTGCTATTTTTGGAATTGCTGTTACTCTGTTATGAGCAAGGCACCTAACATCCTTCAATATGAAATCATTAAAGGCACAGCAGAGTTCATTACAGGGGCATTTCTCTGGATTAAGAACAAATCAATACCACATACTAATATCACAGCCTGGTGCCTGGCTTCGGTTGCAAATAGCACATCTAAAGGCAGGTACTCTTCTTTTGGCCTCTTGTGCTCTTCTTCCAATATCTTATTTACTGTTTTCCCCCAAGCTGTTGTGATAGATTTATGAGCAGACAAAATCCAAAGGTTGTTTTTTCCTTGAGCTACCTGAATATTGTAGCTTTTAAAATAAAGAAGAAAGAAATAACCAGCTTAAGTTTGTGATATTGCAGTAACCTCACATGCAATATGACTTCCCTGCTTCTGCCGGAGGAGACCCCTGGAAGCAGATGTGCAGAAGGGAGCCAAAGCCTGAAGCTCTCTCTAGTTACATTTAGCTGATCACATGCAGAGTTTAGAGTAAGTTTCAGAAGTTCATTTGGTTCAGTAGCAGCTTGGGTAGCTGACATGAAAGCCACTGAGGCCAGTAGTGTTTGTTTCTCTTTATTTATTAGAAGTAATTATTCATCAGTGGAATTTAATTATTACTTTTTTGCCTTTTTAAAATGTTGCTTAATGGAGGAAAGCAGCCATTTGTCTAGGCTGCATTTAATGCTGAGTGGATCCAAAGGGGGTTTTCTTCATGCTGTTTTGACAATTATAATTTAAAAAAACAATCAAGTTGGTGACGGGTGGAGCTGTAGGCCCTCTCTGTAATGATGTGAAGCACTCAAGCCCTTATTAACTTTATGCTTTCATTTACTATTGTGCTCCTGGAGGAAGACCTCCCAGTCAAACTGCTATTGCTTCTTTAAAAAATTAAAGTTAGTAATTGCTTTGGCTGCACATCTCATTATGAGGAAAGGCCTACAGCTGGGAGCAGCACTCATTTTTGGTTTTACATTTTTTGGGGGGAATATAGCAAAATCTCTTGCTATACCTCCAGCCCAACCTTTAGCTATTCCATTGCCACGTATAAATTTATAAACTCAATTATAAAAGTTCTACATTTCTACTTTCTTTAGAAATTGAAGGCTTGAGGGCTTGGCTGTATCACAAACCGTTACTGTATTGATGAAGAGCTGGGCAGAGCCTGTCTGCTGGTGGGTAGTGGCTGATCAGTGTTGGTAGGAGCACATCAGTGCAGCCTTTAATGGTGAGTAGTTGACACTGCTCTGATTGCCATTTATCCCTTGTTCCATTAAGTGGACATGCTCCCTTTCCTCTCCTAGCACTGTCTGTAAAGGAGCACGCTTTCACACATGCTACCATAGAGAAGACTTAGTTAAAAAGAAAACAGGAGGGGAGAGGGAGCACTTTAAGGCAGCTTTGAGTAACTGTAGATAATTGGGCTTTAGCTGTGTTCTCATACCTTACGGAACAGTGATGCTGCTGATCTCCAAATTGCTGCACAAGCTCAGGGTAGCAGCTTTCCAACAGCAGTTCCTGCTCTGGGCTCTGTTCTCTGACAGGGAGAAGCTGTGTGGAAATGGACCTGGGGGTGCTGGTGGACAAGCAGCTCAGTATGAGTGAACAGTGTGCAGCTGCAGCAAAGAAAGCCAACAGGATGCTGGCTTTTCATTTTCCCACTCAGTGCTTGTATGGCCACATCTGGAGTAGTGTGTTCAGTTTTGGTCCCCACTATACAAAAAAGATGTGGACAGGCTGGAGAGGGTCCAGGGAAGGGCAACAAATATGATCCAAGGATTGGGGAGCTATGTGAGAAAAGCCTGAGAAAACTGGGTTTGTTCAGCCTTGAGAAAAGAATCTTATGGGGAGAGCTTATCACCATGTTCCAGTATGTAAAGGATGACTGCAAAGAAGAGACTCTCTTCAGAAGGAGTCACGCGGAAAAGATGAGGGGTAATGAGTACCAGTTACTCCCTGGGGAGATTCTGGTTGGACACTAGAGGAAACTTTTTCAGCTGCAGCAAAGCAAGCCAACAGGATGCTGGGTTACATCAACAAAGGCATCACCAGCACAGACAAAGATGTCTTTATCTCACTCTATTCAGCACTTGTCAGGCCACACCTGGAATACTGTATTCAGTTTTGGTCCCCACTATACAAAAAAGATGTGGACAGGCTGGAGAGGGTCCAGGGAAGGGCAACAAATATGATCCAAGGATTGGGGAGCTATGTGAGAAAAGCCTGAGAAAACTGGGTTTGTTCAGCCTTGAGAAAAGAATCTTATGGGGAGAGCTTATCACCATGTTCCAGTATGTAAAGGATGACTGCAAAGAAGAGACTCTCTTCAGAAGGAGTCACGCGGAAAAGATGAGGGGTAATGAGTACCAGTTACTCCCTGGGGAGATTCTGGTTGGACACTAGAGGAAACTTTTTCCCAGTGAGAAGAACCAGCCATTAGAATAATCTCCCCAGGCAAGTGATGGGTTTCCCGACATTGGACACTTTTAAGATTCAGCTGGAGAGGGTGCTGGCTTATCTTGTGTAGACTGTGCTTTTGCCAGGAAAGGTTGGACCAGATAATCCTTGAGGTCCCTTCCAACCTGGCTTTCTATGATCCACAGTGAAAAAGTACTTTAAAAAACTCTATTTAAAGATATTCCATTAGGATTTGGGGGCAGTATATGATAGAGGTCCTTGATAAGAGAGAGGCAAGAAACCACCAGGGATTGGGTGAGAGTAGAGTTTTCCTTGTTGGCCCGATGGTTTCTGAAGAGTAGGATGAGTGCCATCTCAGAAGTACAGGCAGGGAAACTGAGGCACCACACTGGTGGCTTGTGCAAGGCTTGTGTAACGAGCCTATTTATCAAGGCCTTTCCCTAAATATACACCTTAAGGTGAAGCATTTTTCTGTCTTTGAAAGTCATAAACAATAACTTTACATGGAGATGAGCAAAAGGAGTCTCTCTTGCTCATGTGGCTAGCCTGGAGAAAGCAGAGAGTGTGGAATGCGATGGACCCAAAGTACACCAGCAGTTTTGGAAAGATTCCCATTGAGCTTCATGCCCTTGGATCAGGTCTCTGGAGAGATGTTGGTAAGGACAGTCACATTTCATTGAATCATAGAATAGTTAGGGTTGGAAAGGAAGGTTGTAGGTACCACTGTGGTGAACCACTAGAAAACGTGCAAAGCAGCAGCCTAAGAAAGGGTTAGTAGCTGAAGGTGGGTGCTGAGCACAGCTGTCCTATTCCTGGCACTGATTTATTTATTTCTTTTTTAAAAGCAGTTCATCCCTTAGAGTGCTGCAAGTAGACCTGCTTTTAGAAGAAGGAGGTCTCATTCCCAAAGAATGGGTATTCAGTATTAATTTTTCCTAGCTCCAAATCCAGCCTGTCAGGTGTGGGTTAATTCAACATCATCAGGTCCTACAGAAAGTCTTGACCGCAGCCTTTGCTGCTTGCTATGAAGTTTGCTGTTAACTGTCAGTTTCTTGTGCTCCCCAAAGCATCCAGGCTTTTAGCTTTTTGTCTGCTGTTCCATGCCTGTCTTTGATCACTATTTGTTCAGCTTCTGAAAGCAGGAAATAATGAACCACTTTTATTACCACACTTCCTTTGAAAAAAGTGAAGTACTTTCCTGCATGAATTTTCTAGCTTGGCTGTTACAAGACACAACGTTTGCTATGGGAGCAGATGCATCAGGGAGGAAATCATGGGGAGACCTGTGTGATGCTTGGGAGCTCCATGTCTTCACCCCAGCTATGTGTTACCTATAAGCACAAGACAAGGTGTAGGTCACCAAAACAGGTGATTGACAAAATGAAAGACATGCTTTCGTGGAGAAGGAGAAATAAGATTGGGGGTGTGAAACCTAATGCTCTCTGTGAGTCTTGGCTCTGCATCGCCTACATATTTCTGAAAGAGAGTGTCAAGGAGAAGGAGATGGGGGCTTAAATGAGACCCAAGTTCTGTGTAAATATTGCATTGCTTCCAAGCACTAGCCCAAAGCAAAATCAGTTGCCTCGCAGCTCCCCCCAGGTAGCTGGAGTTACTGAAGCCAAAGATAACTTCTTGCCTTTTCTTATGGCTTTATGTGCATGAGGCACATGCGGCTCAAGTCTGCAGCAAGATCTCAAATCTCTTGAAGTATCTAAGGCTTGGGCATCTCAAATGGCTTTTCTTAGTAGAACTTTTAACAATATGAATTAATCCTGGACGCTCGAGTGCTGTAAGGCACCGCATGCTACCAGGCCATTTTAAGCCACATTGAAGTTAATGAAAAGACTCCCACAGACTTCAGTGGGAAAAACATCAAACCATGCAGCTCAGCAAAGCCTATGTCTCAGCCACGAGCTTCCTGTCCTTGGTTTTCAAACATCTCTATTGTGCTGTCCCTATTGAACAATTAAAAATGCTTTTCTTTCTGGAGGAATTGAATAAAAATTGGATCTGAAAACAAAACCACAATGTAAATCATGGCACTGAATGTGCTGAAGGGGAAATTAAAGCTGTGTTTATCATCTGGGTGGTCAGGGCCAGGTGGAAACAATATTATTTTGGAGATATCTCAACTGAAAAGTTCCATGAATAAGAAAATCTCACGGGCTAATTAAGGGTAGATGGATGTACATGAATCTGCTCAGAGATGGGACTAAGTAGAAGTGCTATTTTCTTAGTAGGATCAGTACTGAAGTTAGAAACTATTTTGGAATGCTTTTAGAGGCAAATGGGCTATTTGGTTTTGGTGGTGTTGGGGGGTTTTTTGGCAGGGAGGGCCAAACTGTTTTTTCCTTTAGAGCTATTAGCAGGTAAATAGGTAGCTCATGTTCTGGATCCTCATAGTTTACTACCAAAGAAACGTGGATTTGTAGCCAGAGGGCTAGTTAGGTACTTCAATGGAAATGTACAGCTATGGGGTTTGTGCACTGGTTGTAATCAGGATTTTCAGAGTTCTATTTTACTTCATATAGACAAGAAACATATACAAGAAGTCATACTTCAGTATCCAATTGCAGGCTGCATTTAGGTAGACAATACAGGAAGAACAAAAACCCAGCACGCATCTCTCAGTAAATCATCTTGGGGTGCAGTG
The DNA here is from genome assembly GCF_000696875.1 of Nestor notabilis. NCBI lineage: Eukaryota > Metazoa > Chordata > Aves > Psittaciformes > Psittacidae > Nestor > Nestor notabilis. Next base: position 48,231 of record NW_009923249.1, read on the forward strand.
CTCACAAGGGGTGATTTTTTTGGAGCAAAACTTTTGAAATATAAGGCTTGAGGCTCATTACAGATAGGCATGAAAGCACTTCACTTCCTTCCTGCAGGTGGACTCAGAACTGTGAGCAAGAGGTTTGTTTCTTATTTTGGTTAAAACTGTCAAGAAATGTAAAGCTTTCCAAGCACACACATACCTTGGTGCTGATGCTCCAGGTAGAAGTAGGACTCTGGACTCCACGGGCAGATTCCTTTGTACTTTCATGACCTCAACTCCTATCACATGCTTCTCAGGCACTACTTCATTATTTTTATATGACAGTGATGTGTGAAAGTCCTGCCTGATGCTGTCCTGGCCTGGGAGGCTGCAGCCTGGGTGCTGGGGGTTCTCCTGTCACACTTCTGATGGTGCTTGCTTGCTTTTCCAATAGCAGGTTTGTGTGAGCCCTGCAACAGTCTTTCAAAACAGACTTGAAAAATTCATGAAATGCTTTATATGTAGGGTGAATGAATGACTGGTGGGATCTTGTTGGGGTTTTTATCAGCAAGCTTCCAAATGACAGATTTCTGCGTGTAATTAAGGGCTGTATATTCGGTCCTATTTCTCTTTCTTTGCCACTTCTGCCTGTCCATTGATTCTGCTAAGGGTTCCTTTTTATTAAGATTCAGTGAAAACCAAAGCTATTTCTCTGTGTGTGTGTGTATACGCATGTGTCTTTCACACTGGCTTTAAACAACATGGTGGTTGTGAGCGTATTTAATGGCTCTTCTCTAAGAGATCTGCCAGGTTAGAAAGCAGATCAATGCACTTACGTTATTAACAGCTGCAGAAGCAAGCACAGGAGAAAGGACAGCGGAAAGGGAGTTACTTTCTTAGTTACCAATGAGCAGGGGTGAAAGCTGGGATTTATAGAAATGCACTGAAAAATTCACTCTATCTCTTTACGGATCAGGATTTAAGCTCTGCTACTGCCTGTAACCCTCCCAAGGACAAAACTCTTGAGACAACCTTTCACATGAACATGATAAACCATTTGCTTCTCCACGTTACAGAAATGGCTTTTTTTTTTTGTCAGTGCTGCATTTGCAAACTCCCAAAGAAAGGCTGCGATGCAGAGAAGTTGTCATACGCTGCAGGAGCTAACGTTGCTGCCTGCTGTGACTTAAGTCTTGCTGCTCAGGTTTTTTTCCTACTCCTTGTGTAATGTCTGTCTGACGGAGCGATACCAGACTGTCACTGTCTTCTACTGCACCATGTTTTCTGTCTGAGAAACAGTAATGAGAGCAACCAAGGCAGTTTTTATTTTTCCTTTAACTTTTTGAACGAGGCCTGCTGTGTTTTTGCAAATTGCATCTTCATTATAAGTGTTTAAGAGCCATAGCTTTTCATATTGACAACTTGGGATCAGCTTTGAAAAGAAACATGTTATTCTAAAGCAGAAAACTAGATTAGAAAATTGCTTTTGCAGATAGAAACACAGTCCTGTCAGTTTGTCTAATCCAGTTCTTTGGCACTCATGCAGGACAACTTTCCACACGGCATAACGCACGGCTGCCTCTGCCAGACATACCAGCCTGGGCTGCTGCGCTTTCTCAGTACAGCTCACGAATGAGCAAGCGCTGGGCCTGGCATTCTGATCTTTCTGTGAGCCACCTGGCACGTATCTCTCTGTAACACTCCACTGGAACATGGAAAAGTGTCCTACAGGAGTTCAGTTTGGAAAGGTCATCCCATATTTTAGAGTGTCCCTTTTATAAAATAGCCTGAAAGAGAAATGTTGTTTAAGTGCGTTTAACTAGCTAATACAGTAGGCATGCAGAACATAAGCTATCAACTATGAAACAAATGGTAGAATTAATTGCTTAATTCTCTTTGCATTAGAATAAAACATATGGTTTTAAACTGTCTTCAGTGAAGAACTGCTGAATTTCGGAAACATCTACTATTGCCTTGTACTAAATTGAAAAGCAAGTTCAAGATTGGTGGGGTGATAGCCAAAGGCAAGCTGACCTGCAACTTATTTTGTGAGACAATCTAGTTTTAAGGTTTGTGTGTACATGTTTGACAGTGAGCACATGAAATAATTAGTATCTCTGGAAACCCAGGTTTTGTTCAACTTCATGCTTCTTCAAATATGGAAAAAAAACCAGAGATACTTCTTAGCCAGCAGCCAATAGGTGAGTGCCAGAAGTTTTACTGTATCAAGGAGTAACAGGCTGCACGAGGGATCATCATCTGTTCTGGCCTGTTTTCTACAAGGCTGCTGTAACGATGATTTGTCCTACATCTGCATGTGGATTAACGCTGCATTTGAACAGAATCCTGAAGGTTCACAGATGTAGGAGTTGGCCTCCTTCATTTTCAGGTAGGGTGGGTGTGTCTGCCTGTGTGTTTTTTGGATGTCAGAGAACAGCATGAAACGTGCTCTGCTTTCAAGCTGACAGCACAATAGGAAGGTGAGACCTTTCGGCAGGGTCAGTGCCTGTCTCCCCATGTAGGTAACCTTCACAAACCCTGCATGGACAGCAGGCCTCTCGGTGTTTGGTTTCACCAGGCCAGCCTCCATTTGGCCAGGCAGTAATACACCACCTGCGCAGCACAACATGAAGCCAGTGAAATGACAAGCAAGTGGAAGCTTGCATGTGTACCAGCTACAGGGAGGTACAGGTGCTTGGCAAGATCAAGACTTTGATCCTCTTCACACCAGCATGCGTAAATTCTCACATCAAGTGCTTTCCATAGGAACACTCATACATGTTTTACCTATCTGAAGGGCACTGCACCATCTGATGCCCTGTTTTTTATAATCCAGCAGCTGCAGCGTTTCGTAAGAATTGGGATAGAGACCACAAGTTGATTTTAACTGCAGTGGGAAGTACGCTCTGCTAGCTCCAGCAGCTTTCAGGAGTAATGCCTCATTCTTACCAAACTTACCCACTTCCCTGTTGCTGGAACAGTTGAGCTTCAGTCCCATGTTTCTAATCCCTCTGCCTGCCTAGTGCAAAGCACCAAACCTAATAGTACTCCTAACCTCAAAGTAACCAGCACAAACAAATGGCAAGATCCAAGCACACACTCTATCCAGAAACTGCAGGAAGTGTACAGGGAAAGAGCTCCTTTATTTCAACATTTTAAGGAAAAATAGTAATTACTCTATATGAACAAACACTTATTTTTGCTGGCAGTTGCATTTAAAAGTTCACAAAACAACTCCAAACACAGATTTAAAACAAGAAGCTTGTTTTAAACTTTTAATTTGATCTCCAGATCTTGGTTAAGTGAACTTCATCTTTCCTTTGTTTCCTTGAAAGAGGTTAGTGTCTCAGGGTAGTATTTTCTCCAGAGGCTAAATATCTCCCAGTGGCTGTATGACAGGTGGCTTTCATCCATTACTACCTGAAGTCCAGTTTCAAGTTCAGCATTAGAGATCCGCTCCATGTAGTTTGCAGCGTGGTTCTTTGTTCATCTATTTCTCCAGGGGCGCATAATTCAAAAGCTTCTCAATCAGATCCACGTGGGCCAGGAGCATTCTGCGGCAGCAGTATCTCTTCAAACCAAGGGCATCCAGGGCATCTCTATTAATGAACAGCAAAAAAACAACATAATGGATGAAGTGTGTCAGAACGACTTGTACATGTTCCTAAGCAACAGACTGATTACTTTCAGCTTAGTTATAAAGGGAAACTTGTCTGCAGTTCAAACTAAGAAATATAGCATGTGCTATTAATGTTCTTTTCAATTTACTGCTGTTGACAGGGTGTTTGCCTATTCTCTGGCCTGCAAGAGCACATGATTTCTGTTGAAAGCAGCACCTAGCTGACACAGCTACCAAACTTTCAGAAGCAAGCCTGCAGAACTCCCATAGGAACATAACCAGAACAGACTTAAGTTTTATGGGTTTCATCTTCTGAGCCATCCCACTCATGAGGGAATATTTGGTCATAAAACAGCAAGGCTGAATAAGATGCAAGTATTTTGATTTTGGAAATAAAATTTTAGTCTTCAGAGCTGGAAAGAGACTTGAAATATAGTACATTTGTAACCTCTATTATTTAGTTACACTAACTTAGTCTTCCTTTTACAAACACCAGTCTGTAGAGAAGAGAGGAGCTGATGTGGTTAAAAATCTGACTGATCAAGAGGTATGAAGGTAGTAACAGGACACGGTTCTGAAACATGGGAAGTCATTTCCACTCCTTAACTATGGTCTGTCTAGGATTTTACCTGTACTGGTTACAGCAACTGCTAGTTGTATGGTAGAACACAGCACAAAGGCACTAGACAGTCTCCTGACACAGAAGAAAGGAATAGCATCTCTAAGCATCGCTATCCATGCTGTTGCAAGCATCTCTAACACCGTTGTAACACTTTTCTGTAAACTGAGGATACTTGACTACCTCATGAGATAAATTTGTAATCTAAGCCATGTTAAAAGGGTGAGATAGAAACTAAAATAACTCAAAATGCAAACTAGCCCACACATGGATGGGATGTTAACTCTGTAAGGCCAAAATCCTTTCCAGTTTCCCATATAAGAAGGCATTCTGTCATACAACCTGTTCCCCACAAATATACAAATAAGGATGTGCAGACTGATCAATACAGTCTTAATTCCTTCTGAGTGACTGCTCAAGACTCTTATGGTTGGGTAGAGGAAGTACGAGTCATCCTAGCCTGAACATGTCTTCAATGGCTACCACTATCAGACCTCTTAAAGGTAAGTGATACTTTCCATGCTCTTTAGCTCCAACCTATTAACCATAAAGCCAGTCTGATACTCCTTCAGAATCCGACATTCATGAAATAGGACTCAAGTCTGTAGATCTATATGATGCAGTGCAACAATACAGCATTTGCTTAAAACCAGTGTAATTTCCTGAAACCTGTAATTCTGCTGTAGGAAGAAGGTGACAGATACTTTCCTAAGTACAAATGACTGAAAAGAAGGCTCTGCATAAGCTGGACTATGGTAAAAGGTTTTTTGGTCTTCAAGTAGCTTCTCTGATGACGTCAATTAGTCCTTGTACCTATCAACAGTTCTTCAAGGGCGTAAATAGCAGGGCTATTTGTTTTAGGACTAGTACCTGCAAAAGTTACTTAAGAAGTATATGAAGAGTGTATTTTTAGAAAATATTTTTTCTAAATAATATCTAACCTTCCAAAACACTCGAGAACAAAAGCATCTGATATCTGTTGAGACGTAAGTTTTTAAGAGGTATCTGGAAAATTCTGAACTTTCAAATGCAGTTATCAGAGACGCAAAATACTACCATTAATCACAGCTTTAGAATTCATACTGTATATACATTTTGGCTAAAACAACTTCAATTGTGTCTCCCTTTGTCTTCCAGCATCCAAGAGCTTGTGGAAAAAGAGCAATTTTAAGGGGCAATGGAAAGGTGTGGGTCTTTTTTTAACCACAAATTACTTAGACGAGGTTATTTTTTCCATTTTGTCTGTCTATTTCTTAGTCACCACTCACAAGGATGCTGACGCTGCACTCCAAGTTTTTAACTGTTCAATATCTGTAAACTCTGCTTCTGATCTTACAATCCCATAAATGCATTAGTTTGAACAGGCATCCCAGAATCGCACCAGTGACTATAGCAATAGTTCTCAAGTGAGCACGTATCAGTAACAACTTAATCTTCCTGTCCCACACAAAAGCAGAGGAATAACGAAGACAGGAAAAATACTAAAATGTAATACTTGGAAAATAAGTCAGAAGTGCTACCAAAATAGTTCTGATAAATTTCAGTATTAGTGAGAAATGATTAGCTACCCACACTATTTTAATGCTTTTAACTCCATAAATGAAAGGAAAAAAAAAATTTTAGTAGGACTTTCCAAATACCTTTAGTTTAGCCCCTGCAATCTTCTACTCAGCTAGGTTTGACAGGTTCTGGGATGCAAATGCACTCCAAAAAGCCACTCACAAAAATAATGAAATTTAGGAAAAGTATTTTTCACTGGACAGTTTTTAATGAAAGTGGTGGGGGAACAGGACATCTTTCTGCTGCAAACTCCACATCAAGCAGTAAGGAGCATGGAGAATAACCACAACTTCCTACAAGTTTAGATTAGGCTCAGAAAACTAAGCTTTGTTCTGTGCTCCACTGTTTAACATTTGACAAAACAGTATCCCAAACCACAAGAATGTTTTCAGATTTAGAGAAAAGGCAGTGAAATCTTTGTTAGTTTACACTCCTCTGCAAGTTCATAGGTATCAGTCCATCTAAAAACCTATTAGTAACCCTAACTGTTTGAACACAAAGCAAATACTCCCTTCTACTGAACGGTTTCAACATCACTTCAGGAGGTTTCTCAAATTTCTAACTTTTTTTTTCCATTCCTTTGAATTGCAAATATCTCTCTTTTCTTTTCCTTCATAATTAAACTCAATGATAGTGTAAAGATTTCTCAAGAGTCACCTTCTGAAACCCTTCTGGAGTAGTCCCACCATAGCTAGACCCTCCTTGAGCTATTAAGACTTAAAGACATGGGAGACTCTGCACAGATTAAAATTCTGGCTATGCAAAGCATGCCCAGACTACTGAAAACAGAGTTGCTGGGACTGTCAGTCAGGTATCTAGAGCAGCTGAACTTCTTCCCCCCTCAGCAAATCAGTGCTTTCAAATAAGGCTTGCAATTCTGCGCAGCAAGTACAGAATGCTTTAAAGAAAACCTAAAGGGGGTATGAATTTTTAACAATGTTAATTAATTCTTACACTTGTAGCTTCTTTCTCTCACCTTTAGAAAAAACCCCAAAACATATCAGTGTCATAGTTAGCTATACTGCTTGTTTCTTTCCTTCCTGTTCCATACAGAGTTAAGTATTTGAGACTGGTTTGGGTGTAAAGGTTATGACTTGGCAACTTCCATCTTACTACACAGAAAGATTCAGTAGGGAAACAAGTACTTTCTCACCGGTGATAATGTCTAACCACTAGTTAGATAGTTAGCTTCAGAACTTATCTGTAGTTTTTAGCCTCTTTACAGCTACTTCATAATGCCATGACCCTGCACTTATGTATCTTATACACTGTGTGATCTCATCCAAAATCTGACTCAAAGAACATAGAGAAATAATACCCACCCTTCTGTGTATTCTGCTTGCAGAAGGCCAAGATAGGCTTCCCACTTGTTTCCAACTATTTTGCCGCATGTGAAACATCTCACTGGGATGATCATTCTTGCACTGGAGCTGTAATGTGAAAAAATACAGTATCGCACCCCTGCAAAATGAGTAACAGCTAATATTCAGCTACAAGAAAGCTTGCCCAAGCCTCCAGCAGCAGCTCAACGCACTACGTGGCAGCGAGAGGAGAGCCCGCGGTACGAACGTGCCGAATTACAGCGGCGCAACGCCATCAGGTCGCGTTTC
>NW_009923250.1:0-29002 GCF_000696875.1 Nestor notabilis
GACCCGCTGCCGGAGGGGCTGCGGTCCCGCCCGCTGTCGCCCGTTGCCCCGCTGATCCTGGGCTGTGTCGTTCCTTCAGCCGAGGCTCTGTTAACGGGCTGCCCTCGGGGCCCCCTCCCCGGCCGCCCCCATGGAGGACCCCCACTCGGCCGTCGTCCTGGGCCCAACAGACCGCAGTGGCGGGCCAAAGAGCGGGCTCGGGAGTTGCCTCATCGTCCCCAGGCGTTCCCTGTCCTAAAGTTTATATCCATTTGTCTGTATGGATACACTCAGCCTTTCCTTGTGGTAGGGGGGTCACTCGCACCACACCACCACCACCACCACCCCCGGCAATTGATGGAGATCTAAAAATGACAGAAAAGGTTATGATTTAGTTATGATTTAGTTATGATTTACCCCTTCACCGTGTCCCCAGGCATGGCTGCATGGGGCAGTGAGTCTTGTTTTCCAGAGAACCCTAAAACCCTGATGTTTCACATAAATTAAGGGTCGGTTGTCTTTTTTTTTGTGCTGCCCAGAATTGGTCCTTCATCTGAAACCAAAGGGTTTGTTAGCTTATTTTTTTTAGGGAGGATTTGTGACTAGTACCTTCGTTTTCGCCTGTATGATTTTTAATGGATGCATATGGAAAGAAGATAAAGCTGCTCAGAAAACTCACAGCAAATTAATAATCCCTACCTGACTTCAAAGGCGCTGTTGTCAGTGGTGCAGTGGCCTGGTTATAAATGACTTAGGGATGATTCACAAAAATAACAGCTCAGCTTGCCAGAAGAGAGATTGAGCTCTAAATGGTGTGGGGCGTAAAATGCCATTTATTCCATGAAAATGGAAGTAAAGCTCCCTGTAAATGTGCAATGTTTTTTTACTTTTACATTGCTGCTGCCTTCATGTTCAATGCTTTGTGGCTACAATTTTTAATGGATACGCCGTATACCAGTACTTTTTACCTTTGATTTTATATTAACAACTGGCAATGAGCAGGGAGAAGAATGAGGTAATTGTACAGTCACAGAGCCACTTAGGGAACAGAAAGATGAGACACAGTTTGCAATAGTTCAGACATGTCTTGGCTTCTTTAATGGTTCTTGGCCTATAATTAAAAGTTAGTGTTTTCATATATGCCAACTGAGGCCTGAGACTGAGACCATCAGGATCTAAACTAAATAAATGACACTAATACGTCAGACAGTACTTTGACAGAATTACCTAGAAATTCAAATCCCTTGAAACAATGGAACACAAAATACCTGTGCTGCTTGAAAGTTCACTGAGGCCCTGATAACAAATGGCCATCAGTAAGTCCCATACAAATTGCTTGTGTAGCTGCATCAATCAGGATCACATTAAGTTTAATGAGAGAGAAAAAGATAAGGTAGTTGATAATCATTAAAATTAGAATCATATGTAATATACCTTTTCTAGTTCATAGTTCTCTCCATTTCTGAGTCTTTAGTATCCTCCATTGGTGCTTCATTTGAGCTCTTCTAAACAAAACAGACTTCAACCCACAGAAGACAGTCCTTCTAATGTTGTTGGACTGATAGTCAAAACTACTCTGCATAATTTATTCCAGTTGGATATTAAAAAGTATTTCAATAAAGCCCCCAATCTTACCCATTCATTTATGTCTCTGAAGGACAAAATCCTGCATCTGGAAAAGAATGGTTTAACTAAACAGAAAATTCAGTGTTGTCTACTTAATTAGACTTTCATTTATTTGTTTAAAACATTGATTTTTATAAACTTGAGACAATAGTCAAAAGTCAAAGCTGAGAGGAGGAAAAGTGCTTTGAAAATTATATAGCACCATTAGCAGTATAATACTTAATATTTATAGTTGAAGCTCTGAGAAGGCAGAGAGACACACTGTACAAGCAAAGACTGTGTAAAGAAGATAAAAACAATGTCCCAAATAATTTTCATGTTTCATTTTGTATTACATTTGTCACAGTAAGATGTATATTTAATGGACATGGATTCTCACACACTTAAGATAGTTTACCTTTTCCACATGGAAAAGTTCTTGTGAACGCATTTGATCTCTTGAGGGTTGTCACCTTTGTAAGTGCCATATACTTCCAGCTGTCTGCAGACACAAAAGAGGTTATTTCTGAGAATTTTGTAAACTCCCTGGTTGCAAAAATTACCTCAGGGTATGAGCAATTTTCATAAATTACAAAAATCACCAAGCATTTTACTTTGTCCTGAGCACTAACCTACCCTGAGATGGTTTCATTACTGGGAGAACAGAAAATTGTTTTAAAGTTATTCTGTTTCAGTTGCCCTTTGCCTGCAGCCAAAGTAGTAAAATGTTTGACAAGAGGACAGTGATGTGTTCAGGACTGCCCAAGTGGCATAACAAAAACCACCTGATTTTCAAATACTGAGTCTGATATTTCAAGCAATGTTTAAGTTTTGCCAATAGCAATTCAAAACTGAAGATGAAAATCTGACATTTTATATGCAGTATTGACAGACATTCATTGCTATTTCTCTTTCATGAAAGAAAAGTTTTCTCTTTTTTTTCTTGTGTCCAATAACAGTTGCACAAGTGAGAAAAAAAAATATTATTGCTTATGTCGATAATACTTTTTGGGACTACAAAAGCATCTTCAGTGCTATGAAGAATGAATTCAGGGAAAACTCAAATACATTTAGAACAAAAGATATCTTTTAAATTATGACATTTTAATTGCATTTGAAATACAGATAACTTTATATTCTGTTTACAGTTTGGTCTGAATCATCGGAACATCTTTTTTGAATTGTAGACACATAATTCACTAATGTTTTATTTATTTATTTTCTAAAATTAAACTGTATTTTGTAATTCAATATACAAATACCAATTAGTTTTAAACAGAAGAAAAATAAAAGGGCATTTTATGATTTGGCTGCAAGTTTAAAAAATCTTACTAAATAAATGAAGAGAAAGGTACAAATTTTAGAAACCGTCTATACCTTAGACTGAAATATTCTTCAGAATAATGGCCTTAAGTTTGTCTGAAAATAACACCACTTGAAATTTCCATGGCGTGAACAGAAAGTAGTGGCCAGCTCCATTAGACTGCTTGAGAGAGTAAGATGCCTTCCTTAGGATGGTTTCATCTGACCTTTTGCATTTTCTTGTAGGTGATTTGGACCAATTTTCATAGAAAAGGCTGAATTTCTCTTCCTGCCTGCCACAGCCTAATACAGGTACTGTTGACATGATTGCCCCTATTGGTGAGAGTGCAATTTCTGGTGGCTTAACTGTCCCTCTCACAAGATGGCAAGAGAGGTAGTCCGCTCTTCTCAGCTCAGTCTCTTCCCTACTACGCGAACAGGAGGGTCCTCTTTCCTGTCCTTTCCGCATAGTTGGCTGTAGCCTGGAAATCGTTTGGCAAATCGCTGGCAGTGTTAGAGAGAATGAAAGGGGAAAAGCAACTGCTTGTGCAGAGGTGTGGCCATAGGCTGCTGCAGCATTTGGAGTTCATGACGTGTGTATGGCCGAGTCATAAAATCCCAATTTCTCATTAGACTAAATTTCCAAATTTCAATGCTCCCAAGGTTGGCCCATTCTGTATCTAGGGTTTAACATCTTATTCAGTGTCTTGATACCTGATTCTAACACTATGACGCCTTATGACAAAGCACGTCTCTGAGTTCCCAATCTCTGTAATTCCTACCAACCAAGGCATCAATCTCATTTCCTCCAAATACATAGCAGACAAAATGGCAAACTGTGATACTTCTCTATGATGAGGTTAGAGGTGAGAGCCCCAGTGTCCACACACACTCCTCCAATTCACCTCTGACATTCCCCCATGACCATCTTGCAGACCTCTGGAAACAGATGTGCACCATGTGAAGAAAAGAGAAGTCAAAGGCCTATGCGTAGGCAGGGTCTGAGAAAAAGCACCAGAGTTTTTAGCAGAAAGAAAAGGGACCTCCTAAAATAACTGTGCAAAGGGCTGTTCAGCAACACGTGTGGAAGCTCAGATCCATTAAGAGGCACATGAATGTGAAAGAAAGTTACAGAAGCACAGTTCTTGTGGTGGGAAGCAGTTTGAAATGTAGAAGACAGCAACAAAAGAAAGAGGATTAGATTTGGCAAGTCTGTATCAGAGATAGCTAATCAGGATAGGCAAAAAGAGACACAAAATCTGACTGGGATTGGTCAGTCTGGAGAAAAGGAGGCTCAGGGGAGAGCCCTCTAGAACTACATGGAAGGAGGATGCAGCAAGGAGGTGGTTGGTCTCTTCTCCCAAGTAACAAGTGATAGGACAAGAGGTAACGGCCTCGAGCTGCACCAGGGGAGCTTTAGACTGGATATTAGGAAAAAAATTCTTCACTGAAAGGGTGATCAGGCATTGGAACAGACTGCCCAGGGAAGTGGTAGAGTCACTGTCCCTGGAAGTGTTCAAAATGAGGCCCTTAGTGACATGGCTTAGTGGTGGACTTGGTAGTGTTGGTGTAGTGGTTGGACATGATGATCTTATAGGTGTTTTCCAGCCTAGTTGTTTCTACAATTCTATGATCTGCCTTTCTTTGGAAGGCAGGGAGTTTTTCTGTAATAATTTATGAATGCTTGCCACAAGTTCTTTGAATATCTGGTATTCAATCCTATCTGTTTAACTTAATTAGAGGTAGTTGGGAAATAACGAGGAAAGGCAATAGATGAAAAAAATTCTTTATAAAAGCTAGGAGACAATATTTAACTTGGTAATTATGCACTACTTTCTTCCTTGATTCCAGACACATTGCACAGTTTGTTTGTGAAGGCGTAGAGCCAAAAAAACTCAAAAGGGCAATGGAAAAGTTAAAAAAGACTCTGTGAATAGAGGACAAGAAATGTCACAGCCATTTTGGAAGAAAGCAAACTGACATTGAGCCTTAGTGAAAGGAAGCATGACAGCAGAGCAGTCCTTAAGTAGAAGTCATTGGGGAATCTTACAGTTATGTAGATTTTCTCCTCAGAAATTAATCAAGTTTTGAGGATATAGTTTAATACAGTTTAAACTGGGAGAGGTAACTATGTTCCAAGGTAGAATTTCCAGACAGAGTGAGACCCATTATTACAGGTAATAAATTTGATATGTAGGTATTTTCCTCGGATTTTTGAAAATGAGTTCAAATCCCCGCTCTTCTGTTTCATGTACATGAGGTGGGGAAACATTTGGGTCCCAGTTCTTGGAGATGCCTCACTTTATATAAATAATTCACCAGAACAGCAGTAGTAAACCTACCTGGAAGTCCTAACTTCCAGTTAATCTGAATGACTCTCAGTTTACATGAAAAAAATCTTAAACCTCAGTTTCTTCCCAACTTCTGTGGTATAGAAATAATTTTGAATTTTGAAGTCATATCTGGTTTCCTCTGTAGGAAGAAACAGTCATTTGATTTTCAAGAGATTGTCACAGGCAGTTACACAACTGCTTCTAAATCCAGGGTGTCTTCAGGAGATCCACTGCAACAAAAAAGAGGTATAAAAGTAAAAATCCATCCAGACCTTTCTGGAGTGGAATAACGATTGTTATTACATAGCCAAGGAGCAGGACAAGGAGTGGGAAAAACAAGGATTCTAGCTGAAGGGAGATGGAAGTTTAAAACCTTTCACAATCGAAGAACTGACAAGACTTTAAAAAAATGGAAGGAAGCAGAGTTGTGGCTAGCACTGTAATGTGATACTATACTGTTTGCTAGAAAAAAATGTATTGCGCTATTGTAGGAACGAGAACTGTGGCCGTGAGATATTTGGTGAAGGGTTTAACGAGGTGTGGTAGTTGCAACACCCTAATAGAGGCGATGGGCTGCTGATGGGGGTGATTAAGCAATTAGGCAAGGCCTGATGATCCTTAATGGTGCCTTGGTCAGGTGAAGTAGGGGATGATTCTAATGCTTCACAGTTCTGTTTCAACCCTTGCACAAGACCCCTTGAGCTGCCCTTGAGCAGCCTGACTGAAAGTAATTGGAACTCTTGCTATTCTTCTTTTACATATAATAAATACACCCAAGTGAGAAAGTGACTGCCCCCACACCACTTGAGACGGCAGCACCAAGTAATGGGATTACAGCCTCACCTCCATTTCTCTCAAAAGTATAAATTTGGCATTTGAAGTCTCTATAGCAAAAGATGAGACTATGACTCCACTTTACTATGACTCCACTTTGCAGACAAAAGTCTGCAACATGCTCCTCTCATCTCCCCAAAGTAGGTGATGCGGTTTGGGGGCTTTCTAAGCAAAGACAGTCTAGTTTAGAAAGAAGATATTGTTTATTCTGCGCAGGGTGTTTGGTGGAAATCTCCACAAATCAAGCACGCCAATGATCATAACTTCAAGCTATTTATATATTTTAACAAACAAATCAGTGTCCATTGGTTGAGAGTTACACATTTTGTTCATTAATAAGTATTCCACCTGTTATTGCTTAACAGTCCCTCTCGCCTCTCGTGCTGATCAGGTACACGTGCTCAGTTTTTCTCTTCTTTTGAGTCGGTGGTCCTGCTGCTTCCCGACAGAATTACCTTTTACCTAACCACGGCCCCTTTTCTTCTGGGTAGTCATCCGGGGGTTGGGGCCTGATATGCCTCACTACTACTTCTGACTCATTGCCCGGAAAAGCAGGATGGATGCTCTTTGTTTAGAGAAATCTTTGTATGGTATCTCAGTCATCTAGATGTGTATCATTATCAGTTCTGAACCACTGGATTATCGTTGTTTTGCAAGGTGCCGCAAGCATCACAAGGACGTTTCTTTGGTAAGATTTGCACCTCCAACTATGTTGGAGTGGTGGCTGGAACTAAGCTTAATGAATTACCAATTGTTCTTTTTCCATAGGAGCTCAATTAATCGTTGGCTAGCTTTGGATTTTAGCACTAATACAGTAAGTGAATTTATCAACAGCAATTCCAAATCTGTATTTCTGTTGCTTCAATAAACCTCACCATTCATGAATCTGTAATTGTGAAAGTTCTTATTGAACGTGACTAGACATAAAGTGTCAAATGGGTTATAATCAGAAGTTAAGCCTGGCTGCCCCCAGCCCCTCTGTTCTCTGAAGACTGGCTGGAGCACAAGGGAGTTTGCTTCTGCCAAATTTCTATACGCTTAACACAACAACTCTATACCTTAAATTTAGGTACAAGGTACACATTTAAAGAAAGGGTGCCTTACAAAGTCTTTTTTTATTTGTATAGTATGATATAAGGAAAGATACTTTTAAATACAGAACTTCTTGAAATAAGCAAAGGGGAAATATATAATGTATCATTCAGTGCCAGGAATAATGCAGGTTTATTATGAGCACTGTCTTTCAAACTCACATATTAAGTTTTCCTGCATTGTGTTTGCACAGTTAAATTGCACCTTGCACTAGAGCATTTCTCTGGATGTCACTCTTTCACATAAATGTAACTGGTTTATTATCTCTGTCATCAAACAAAGCAAATGAAAGTAAACCCAAGAGGTTCCTAAAGTGCCATATCAGATACAGATCCAATGTCCTCATCACTCAATGTTTCCTGCTCTGTGACTTTTTCTCATCTCCTGAAAAATGGCAAATTTCAGCACCGAAAGGGCTAGTCTGAGAACAAGAAAGCAACACAAACTTTCCCTCCTTCTTTTATCCCTTTATCTTGTTTTGCTATCTAGATTTGAAACTTCAGATGGCACAAAGAAGCTATTTTCTCTGTGGGGAACGGTACAGTATTTTCCAGTGTACTCAGCTGTATCTTCCCTCCAGTCCTTCTGCCTTGAGATCTTAGTCCGGAGAGGTGTTCCTCTCAGCCACATAGGGCTAGGTTGGCTTCTCTTTAAGGCCTGTTACAGTTGCCTCTTAATCAGGCAAGGGAGTTGGTCTGTAATGACAGTCCTGAGGAGTGATGTTCCCGAGGAGCTGAGCTGTCTTGCCTCATAATGACCCCCAACCCTGCTTTTGCACTGAAGAACTGCTTCACAAAGTCTTCACATCAGCAGATGGGCTTCACTATACAGTTGCTTGCTGCATTATTTGAATTTGCACCACATTAATGAATTATACACTCTTCAGCTATTTTCAAGTATGTTTAAATGTCTTTGTGTAATACATTAACTTGATTCAAATATTTTAGATGTTTTAATAATCCTTTATTATTCTAGCACAGCAACATTGGAATGTCGAGTGTTCTAAATGACTGACCACTTGCAACTAAATGGCTTTGTGCTTTCAGAAATTAATTTATGATTTGCTACACTGCCTTCCCAAACATTGACAGGATTTGATGTGTGTTTTAGTTGTATTGTGAATTGTTTAGAAAGCACCATCTGTGAAGGTATTCACCTGAATTGTTGTAGATCACATAAGCGTGCTGTTGATCATAGCCAAATATTACAAAGCAATTGCAAGAGTATTTCTATTCTATAACCTGCAGTAAGGAGAGGAGGTTGAAGTACTGTACCATGGGTTTTATAATGTATATTTTAGTTTGATTAGTGGCCTCCATGTCACCAATGAAAGTGCCATCATTATTTTTCTAATCCTGAGAGTTTCTCTCTCTTGTAATTTCATATGTGTTGTTGAAACAAGAGGGAAAGAAAAAGAGACAAATAAAGTGAAATACTTAAAAACAAACTGGGTCCTTTAACTGTGCAGTTCTTCCTTACACATTAACAGCCACAAAACCCGCTGCATTGAATAGCATGAATCTGCAAGTTATTTCAGACAGTGCTGAACCTTGGAACTGAAGATTATGTGCCTAGACCTCTACTGGGGCAACAAAATAAACAACTTTCTGATCAAGGGTTCTGAGTAGCTTTGTTTCTCACTGGATAAGAATGTTAGAATATTCAGACTAACATCCTGGAAGAAAAACAAACAGCTGATGAAATAACACTGTTCTTAAAAGAGAGTATGACAAGTGTTAGGAAAATTCCAGTTCCCATGATACGTGTGGAAATAAGTGATTTTGGTTTCACACTGCTAGACTCTACCCTGTGACTTTGGAATATGTTTTCATACTTTCAAGAGGAGAGGAAGAATAGGAAATAGATGAGTTACTTTTTATTTTTTAACACCATGCAAAGCTTTTAGAAGCCCATTTGATATAAAAAATAAATAAGCAACTATGTTTAATAGGGCTGTTTCAGCAATCTCAGCATCCCTGTAACATCACAAGCAACTCAGATTTCTTTTCTGTGGTTTACAGTGTCTCTCCAGAACATCTCAACAAAATAGCATCCTTGCAGTGCACTATTTTTTTAATTTTTTCTTAAAGTCTATTACGCTGTTTGTAATATATATTTGATACACACATTTAGTGACAAGGTGACCATACAAAAAGAACAAATATCCCAAGTATAAAATCCAGTATAAATTTAAATGACTCTAAAGTGACTTATTTAGCACTTTGTCACTTCATGCTGTCAGAATTCCACTGACATGATCTTATAAGATGCACCACTGTGTGCCTTCTGGTTGTTAACAAAAGTCTATGGAAAATTATGTTTATTCTGTACAGTCCTACAAGTTCACATCTGGAATTTACTTGCAACAGAATGATGACAAAATCCTCTGTTGTGCTATAATTCTGCTAAATGAGAGATCTTATTAGAAGACTCTGCTTCTTTTCTGAACAGAATAGGTCTCTTAGGATGAGTGAGTCATAGACCAAATGTGTGTCCTGCCATTCAGAGGGACATGTATTAAAACTGCTGAGGTGTTCTTAGGGCCTGCTTTGCACTACATCAGATGTGGTTGTATTACCCTGACAGAGAAGTGCCGCTTACTGTTCTAGTTTGTCCACCTACCATCCTAAGCCATTATCAACATTCTTCTCCCAGAAAAGCACGATTGAGAGATACCTGGAATTGGCTGGTTTGATCTCCACTATTCCAGTATTTATTAGTGATGCTATATCTGATTGGCAAGATGAAGTTCCTTAGAACAAAGGGTGGCAGACATTCTGACACATCTGCTTACCTGTCAGAGGAGAGGGTTTATAGATTCTCTTTAATGGCAACTTGGAGTGAGGTGTTAAGAGAAGGATGGGGAAAAAACAGAGATACATGATAAAGCCATGTAATATTATATCTTCATCTGTCGTCATGTACAGTCCTGATGAATTAGTTAGCCAGTTAACTTTATGAGGAGTTCTTATAGTCAGTGCACTGTATTCTGTAGCAGTTGCTTTCTCTTTGTTGTCTCTGAGCTTCCCTAAACAGCCTCCTGCCAAGAAATGGACTTTGGGGATCTAGAGCATTTCCAGGGGCAGCCTTCAAAAGGAACAGTTGCATTTTCTCACCCCTTTGCTGTTACATATCACCGCTCAGTGGAACTTTGGTGGTATACTGTAGTATTTCTATCATCCATTGCAGTGCCAAGTGAAACAAGTTTGTATAAACATTCAGTGGCAGTTTTGTGCAAACACATTTATTTTGCTTTCCAGCCCTCTGGCAGTATGTACATGGCCAACTGTTAGATTTCATCTGCGAGGTGGCCCATTCAAACTCAGGGCTAGTAAAATATCAAACTTTTTATCAAAAAGAGAAGTATTATCATGCTCTTCAAATGTGTTGGTAAGAGTATTTTAAGCAAGTATTTAATAACCAACATCTGTTGTTTCTCCCCAAAGAAAAAAAATTGTCACAAAATTTGTACTGTTCTACAGTCAGTTACTGTGTCTGGATGTCAGAGCTAAGGAGACAGGAGAAAGGATTTTAAAAGGAAAACAGTTTGAACTGGTGTGTCAGGCAAACCAGGAGATCAAAATTGTATTTTTCTTCCTGATACTGTGATTTTACCAAATTCACTATCTCAAAATGAAGATCATATTTTTGTCCTACAGAGTAGTTTTTGCTAACACAACTCCCTGAATATGTCCTTGACATGTGATTTAAAATGGTGAATGAGCAATAAAATGTATAGCAGCTTTCATTTTTAAAATTTGTTTTAAAAGTCTGAATCAGGCCAAGTAAGCAGACATTTGAATGCTTCCATAGTTGCATTTGTATTTCATTATGCCCAGCTTATCGGCAATAATGCAACACAGGGTGACAAATTCAGATTTGGCTGGAAAATAAACATTTTTGTATTGCTGTCTGAAGAGGTGTATTTCAGATCTCCATTAAGCAAACTGATATTGTAAAAATAAATTCAATTTCCTGCTTTCATATTCAATTTTCATGTTAAAAATAGTTCGCACTACTGTTGTGTTGTTTTGCTTTCCAGTATATGCTGATTATTAAATAAAAGATTATAAATATACAGATAGGAGTTGATTTATTTAGCAGTGGAATACTGATTCAAAGGCAATGAATTTGTTCTTAGGTTTGATTCTTTTCAAATATGAGAAATTCATGAAAACATTTGTATTGTATTTGTTTTTGTTTCAGATACATAAATCAACTTTGATTTCTTCTGGAAATCCTATAAATTTATACTATCTTTGCATTTGGATAATGATTTCAGCTCAAGTAATGCAAATCATTAGTTCTGAAAACTATTAGGTTAAGATTTATATTATTCAAGAAAAAAAAATGTATTTGTGACAGATGGCTTCTGAAGTTATTGCAATGGACGATGTGAACAATAGTTTCTTCCATTATTTATTCTTATGTTCACTTTGTGCCATGCAATGAATATAAATGAAATGGTCTGTTGCTTCTCAACTTGTCTTTAGGCTTTACACACATACACTCAAACATAAAGGACAGAAAGATGTTTGGTTTAATGGAATTTATCTATGCACCACAGAAAAATGTTCATATTTTCTATTCATATCAGGGTGTGCAAATGTTTGTTTTAAAAATGTTTAGAAATTAAATTTTGGCTCAGAATTAATCTCAGAGTGTTCTTTGAAATGTCTAGATCAAAGGCACTTTCGAAAACAGCTATCTAATAATACCAAAAGACCAGTGCATTCAAACTTTCAGACTTAAATTAAAGGTTCAGTTCCACAGCCAGCTAAGCTGATTTAATTACTTGCTGTGACTGAAAGGAGAGCTTCCTTCACCGTTTTGTCTTCCATTTTCCCCTTTTCCACATCTCTTTTCTGATTTTTTCTAACCTCAGCTTCCATTCTCCATCTTCCCTCTTTCAGCCTTACTCCAGTTTTGACCATTTGGTCCTCTACTTTCTTCCGGCTCTGATGCTCCTCAGAACCTCACCCATAGTAGCAGCAGACAATTTTTAGTGACTCCCATTGTGGGAATTAACTCTGAGGTGCATTGGCATCAATACACTTTTGAAACATAGAAGTGACAAGCATTTCGGAAGTATTGTGTCACCAGTAGTCTCCCACAAAAATTACTTTAACCTAGAGGTTAGTTATCCTATTGACAGAAAGCCCCTGAGGTCTTCAAACATAGAGCTGTGGTTTTCTGCACTAAATAGTACAGAGAAAATCTGCCTGCGTTCCACTTTTGTCAGTTAGAGCTACAGTGTTATTCCCTGCTCATGGCAGGGGGGGTGGAACTAGATGATCTTAAGGTCCCTTCTGACCCTAACTATTCTATGATTCTCTGATTCTACTGTAATTTCAAAGAAACAAATAATGCTAATCTATGTCCAGTGCTGGCTTTTCAGCATGAGCATTTTTACACTCCATCAGCCTTTGTGGATACTTCCTACAAAACAAAGACGGTATATTTAGTACAAAATGTAATAAATGGGGAAGCAGAGTTACAAGGTTTTGTTCTCCCTATTATAATGTGCCTGGCAACTAAGGACAGGACAAATTTGATTGCAACAAGAAACTCCTAATGAGTTTGCCAAGATGCTATCCCCAGCATGTCTCCCTAATGAGCCTGAGAGACTGTGATTGGGGGTGATGTTATATTTATTCCACACACATAGAAACATTATTAATCCTTTGGAAAGATTAAGTTCCTTCCTAGCAGTATTAATGGACTCAAAATGATGATGTTTTTTTTTTTCACTAAGAAAACAAATTAAAAAACAAACACAGGAACATTTGGTTCAAATCAACACCAGCAGTTTTCCATTCAAGTGGATTTTTGCATATTTTATTTTTTTATCATTTAGAAACTAGATAAATTTTTTTTTCTTTTAAACTGATACCCTAAGAAGCTATCTTACTCAACCCAAAAAAAATCCACAGTAAGAAATGATGAATATTCCCCGGATTAATGAAAAAGTCACCCCTTCCCTTTGCCTGAAGGAGCCTAAACATGCCAAAATAGCTGATAATCAGCCACACTTTCAACTAGTTTCAGTTAATGCAATTTAGAAGTTAATGTTTTACGTTCTAAAATAACACAAGGGGTTTGTTTGCCTTATGGTTAACAAGCATTTAGACATTTAGATTTTTAGGCTTCTACAAGACTTAGAGTCAGGGTTCTTATCTGTTTATTAATTGGAAGCCATGCTTCCCAGAAAATGAATTAAATCCATGAGAATCTAAGGGAACAACAAATATTATAAGATTCTAAACAAAACCACAACAACTTTTAATAATTATAGAAAGCTATAAGAAAGTAATTCTTTCAAAATCATTGCTCACTTATACATGAACATGCTAATATCTGAAACCTGTCAAAGTCAGCAAGGTGTCTTCAGGTTCCTGGAAGAAGGTACTGTCAGGGAGCAGGAAGGGTCAGGTGCTTCCCCCAGCACAGGCAGCCAGGGGCTGAGTGAGGGCAGTGACATGACCAAGCAGGGCAGGGGTGCATGGAGCTGGAGACCAGCAAGCTTATGGCATGACTGGGGCAGGGACTGATAGCCCCAGGCTGAGATGGAGCTCCTGAGCCCATGGGTAGGGTTGGGGGAGGCCCTGAGGGCACTGGGCAGAGCCAGTAAGGCTTATTAATGCACTCAGGGTCCTTATAGATAGATACGGGCTTTCCTTTAATGGTCAGTAGACATCTTTTCCATAGTTCTGCTAGCTGGCTTGAAGGTCCAGGTTGATAGGAGGAAAGAAATACTTTATTTCCTACCTGTTTTGAGATAGAGTTGGAGGAAATCACTGGCGTGGGAAATTGTCTACAGCTTGTACAGTATCTGTGTTACAGACGAAGAATAAGTTCAGTTTTTCTGTATCACATTAATTACAAAATGCACTGAGGAGGTTAAACAAAATCTCTGAAGTCACAAAATTGCTATCAGTGTATGTTTCTGCCATAATATGAGCATATTTAATGTCTTTTCTACTGTACATTAGGGATGAAATAACAATTGGTGATGTATTGAGGATTTGGTTTTTCAAGAATGTCACGGATCATGAGTAACAGATGCTGAGAAAGGGATTTTCCTGAGGTAGCTGAGCTCTAGGAGCTGAAGTAATGCGTCACCCAATTCCAATGTAAGTGTAACAGAACAAAGGTTAAAAAGAACACTATTCAGAAGAAGAAAACTTCTTTAAAGGATTTCTAATCTTAAACATTGTGACTCATCACATATAGTAGTCTTTAGAAGGTAAATGTGATCAGCAGTGGGAGCTGCATTGCCTACACAAGAATGGTTAGAGGAACACTACAGAGATCAGTGTCGAGGTCACAAAAGTCAGGAATGGCAGAAGTGCATTGTATAATCCCAGTTGATGGCCTCTTGTGCTAGTGTTGTAAAATAGTCTTTAGCTATGTCACTGTCCCAGAAGCAAGGCTTATCTAAAGTGAGATTCATCTTGCTTTTCTGTAGCTATTTACAAATTAGGCATCTAGTCACCTGCATTTGTAGGTTACCTGTCTAGTCCCTGGAGGAAAGTAGTTGTCTCCAGAGGGTAATATGCATCCTGTCTGAAGATAGGTAGGATTTTCAGAAAGGAAAAATTCTCAGTAGTGCTTCCATAGAGTGAACTTTGACTCTTTTTGTAGATAGAAATTTAAGATTTAAATCACTAAAGTTAGATGAGGTCAATTCCCTCCTGAATACAGAGAAGAGTTTCCTATTCTATATTCTAGTCCATGGCTGCACACCATGGCAAGGGGAGCAGAAGATACAAAGTCTTTCTGAAATAGTCTCCCATAGATGGCACACATGGGGTTTGGTCGGTCTGAGATGCTGCAAGTGGTTTCACAATTCATCAACATTAGACTCTTTACAGATTGTAGTTAATTTTCTAATGAGGCTTTACCAATATGCGCAATCTAAGATTTTAATTTTTGTTTTTTTCCTCACTGGACAGTTGGACAGATATTCACTCGGATGCAAAAGACTCTTCCTTCACAAAAAAATTAACCCCTGAATAAATGTCATGCTTCTGCACTATAATCTGTAGAAAACAGCATGTTCAATGAAAAGGCTGACAGGACTGTTTTTTAATACAGGCTAAACAATGCTATTCCCTATGTATATTCTCAGATATGTCTGAATCATTTGTGCTGAAGTTTTCCAAAGAAATACTATCGTGCGAGCACTAGATATGGGAAATTTCTCTTTTAAGCAATTGAAGTTTGCATAAACTTAAGACCTCAAACCCCAGGACTTTTAATAGCATATATGGCCCCATCTGTAATAGAATTTATTCCATCTGCTTGTATTGCAATGAATCCCTAAATACGTGAAGCACTACTCAGCTGTCTGGCAGAACCCCTGATTTTCATTATGTCCTGAACAGTATAGTGAGAAAGTTTTAGTGAGCATCCTGTTCTCCAGAGATTTAAACAACCCTACAGTCTTTTACAGGCAGATATGAACTCGCTCTTATCACAGTCTAGGCCAGCTGGGAGCTGTGCTCATGTTTAGCACGCTGTTGAGCCCAAGCTAGTATACCCTAACAGGGTTTATTAGCTTTGCCCCTTGACAACAGCTTTACATAGCTCCTAGCTTGGAGATGGCTTGTCTCCAGTCCCTCCAGACCATGTCTGCCTGCAGAATCTGCCCATGGGAAGAAAGTTTAAGAAGTTCTGCCTATTTTGTACACAGGGGAAGCTGCTGAGGCAGTGCTTACAATGCGAATAGTAACCTTCCTTACAGCTGTGCGATTTCTGTTTGGCAGCTTAGAGGTAACTGGCTGTAATCATAAATGTGCACTGTGCAAATGGTACTGTATTAACTCATTATAATGGTTTCTATTTTGTTACTACCCAGCACCGTTATGCACACTGCACAGAAACTAGATTATCAGGAGAAGTGAAAGCCCGTCATGGGACAGCTATGTCCCGTTAAATCCGACAAAGTAAATAACTTGCAATGGCTTTCAGAGCATGTATTATTTATTATCAGCTATACAGTCTCCCTCAGCTGTTTTTCAGATTTGACCTGCACTGTGGAGTTTTGCCAGCAGAGTTATTTCAGCTGCAAGTGTGAAAATAATCATAGTCCCTTGCTGATAGAGCCATGCTGCAGGAAAGAGCTTTTGTTGGCTTGATTAACATTGCAGGGGAAAAAAAACATAACCAAGTTGACAGAAAACCCCTCTTCAACAGATGCACACTGCATCTTCACTAGGCTGCTGTGCCAGAATAGCTGTGCTCAAACTGGGGTGTCAACTGAGTCTCTGTAGGAAAGATGAGTTCTCAGATAAACAGTCTTGTAAAAAGCAGCCAAAATGGAACCTACATGTAAAAGAGGGAATAATAATTTTGCTTTTTATGCATCACAGAGAGGGCTACACATTCTGTGAAATCCTGGATGTGTTGAATTCAATAGCAAAGGCCTGTTCTTGTAGGCACAGAACTAAATGCAGGATTCAGGCCGGAATTTATTCTTTGGCTCAGGCAGTCCCCGTAGATCTAACCTGTTTACCTCTTCACGTTACATCTTTTTTTGTTTTTCAAAAGACTTCTAGTATATAATTCTTTAATATATTGAACTATAGTATTTATTCTTCATATCTACTTATTGGAATGCCAATATGTTCACTTTCCTTATTGTTGCTTTATTAATGCATTGTATTATCAAGATAATGGAAATCATTAGGACAATAAAAATATCTATGGAGAACTGTGAGTTTGTAGGGATTAATCATCTTATGATTTGAGAGTTTGTTTTTAATTCAGGGAAATATCTTAAGATGTGTGGACTGGGAGAATATAATGAGGGTCAGAAAAGTAAACTAAGCATTCAAAAAAGAGCATCACCCTGCACAGTGACCACAAAGAGAACAGCCTGAAAAGAGCAGAGGTATGGAATATGCTTTGCAGATAACTACCCACTGGGTCCTGTCTGCATCTTATTGCAGTGAACTGCAGTGCTGTTTTCATTAAAACTTCTTGATTTCCAGACATGAATAAATTGTGTTTGTCTTCCTCCTGGTACAACATATAAAGGCTCACTTCCTCGAAGTGTTAGTCTTCTGTGCATATGTCAAGTCAGTGTTTAACGCCTTCACATAGTCCCAGAGTACTCCTCATGTTGCTTGAAGGCCTCTGTCCTGGGTTCAGCTACAGCAGTCATTTTTTCTCCTTCTTAGTAGCTGGTGCGGTGCTGTGTTTTTGACTTTCAGTCTGGGAACAATGCTGATAACACCGATGTTTTTAGTTGTTCCTAAGTAATGTTTACTCTGACCAGGCATTTTCTCAGTCTCATGCTCTGCCAGGGAGGAGGGAAAGCCATGAGGAAGCAGGGACAGGACACCTGACCCAAACTGGCCAAAGGGGTATTCCATACCACAGCACGTCATGCCCAGTATAGAAACTGGGGCGAGTTAGCCAGAAGGCCCAGATCGCTGCTCGGGTCGGGCTGGGTATCGGTTGGCGGGTGGTGAGCGGTTGTGTCCTCTCCCCTTGTTATTGCTCTTATCATTATTATTGGTAGCAGTAGTGGGTTGTATTATACCTTAGTTACTGGAGTGCTGTTATCTCAACCCGTGGGAGTTACATTCCTCTGATTCTCCTCCCCATCCCTCCGGGAGCAGGGGGAGGAAGGAAGAGGGGGGGAGTGAGCGAGCAGTTGCGTGGTTCCAAGTTGCCGGCTGGGCTTAAACCATGACAGCCTCAGAGCTAAACCTTAAAATGATTAAAAAATCAAGACCAGACTATATTAAAGGCTGAATTTCAGTCTATGAACTACTAAGACAGCTGATCTTCTGGGATGATGCAGCTTACAAATCAGAAGATAAAGCACATAGAGCTGGGAGATTGGACAACCTCAGGACCACACAATTTTTCTTCCTGAGGAAGCCTCTTCACATGGCTATCTCCTGGCTAACTCTGTTCTCAATTTTGTAATTGGAATAATAATAGTGAAAAAATACACTCTCAAAGGGTAGACACATATACTGAAACCTGAGGAAGATCAGGTATTTCATGAAACCCACTAAGGTCTTAATTGCTGGAAATCTGGGTTACAAGTTGTTTAGCTATGAGTTATAGGTAGAATTTCAAACTCCCAGATAACTTGGCATGAGTGACTTTTATGGAATTATATGAAATATGAATGGTACAGTGTTAATTGCTTATGTTTTCATCTGTTAGATTTTTAATGGTGTCATACAGATAATTATACTCAGCTAAGTGGTTCAGTAACATATCTCAGGGTTTTAAAGGATGAGTAGGACTGAATCCAGAAGAAGCCCCAGTTTTGAATACTGGTCTTTCATGAGAGACCATCAAAGGTCATTTATCTGCCTTACCATATTTTATCTGTCATCTGTCATTTGAATAGTATCCTTTACATTTTTACATATCTATTGCCAAGGAGCACTGACTAGGAAAAAGAGTTAACTTCATATCTGTACAATAGTTCATTAGAAGAAATTATTAAAAATTCATTATATTAATTTATTCTTAGAGATGTTAAAAGCTGTGTCTTTTGAAACTGAGAAACTGTCATTTGTATTTGAACTGAGATTTAAGAAATACAAGTGTCATATATAAACTCTCAGGTTAGTCAAATGCAAAGGTAGGTGGATAGCATCTAATATACTAATTCTTTAGTCACCATTAAATTATAAAAATTAAATTTAATAACAACAACCACGACTGCTTTCCATCCTACAAATTTTCTTTGGAAATTACAGAGGCATAATTAAGCTAACATAACTGTACTAATACAACTGTCTATATAGATGCATATTCTGGTATGAGTGGCTTTTTCTGGTCTAGCTGAAATCAGTTCTGAAGGAATTAATGCCAAAACTGGGAAAAAGACCTCTTATAATTAGATGAAAGTGTCCACATACACATTTGTATTAATGCCATTGTAGCACTTTTGAATCACAGCTTACCTTTTATTATAGTAATTTTCCATGTGAACAAGCTGTAATCTTCTGTCAAATGCCAGTAGCATTAGCACAATCTGAGTTCAGTCTTGCATGAGGGTCCTATTCTAAAATAAATTCAGCTGTGTTTCAAGCTGTTCCCTGCATTTCTATTCTTTTTTTTTCTAGTTCTGGGAAACTATGCTGAAAGCTGACTAGTCACTTTTTTTGACTTGCACTGCTGACATGTAAGTTCTTTTGGAACTTACGGCATTTTTTACCCTCTATTATAGTGTTTCATTGTTCTTCAAGTAAAAATGCATATTTACACAGTGTGTCTAAAATAGTCTTGCCAATTGAATAAATACTGCTCCATGTACACAAGAATATTAGGTTGCTTAAATAAACACGTAAAAGTGTATTACTTTATCTAGGAGAAAAGCATTTGGATCCTAGTGTCATGTTGGTTTCTCTGTGTTGATAAGGACACGTTCTGCTTAAAATAAGTGAATCTGCGTATATATTTTAGTAATAATATGATTCCATAATAATCCTGGTTTACTTTTAGGAAGACCTGAGGGATGTGTGTTTCAGGTATGATTGCAGAGTAAATGTCATCTCTGCAGATGTCATATTTGCAGACACCTGGCACATGTACCAACAGAGCTGCTCATGCACAGGCTGTATTCTTCACATCACCAGAACATCAAGCAGAAGGCAGCAGTGGTGCCTCCCAGGGAGAACATGCACATAATTCCTCCCTTTTCAACACTTCATTAGTTGCCATCCCGCTTTCAGATGTGACGCTTCATCAACTTTATCAAGATATCAGTAACAGGAGGACTGTCACAAAAGAGACCTCTCTGTACCTTTTCTGTCCCAGCTACATACAAGTCATGTGGATCAGATTATTGACCTCTTCTCTCCTGGGATGACTAGAAGGATAATTTTTCTGGCTGCCTTGTTGAGTCTCAGGGCCCAAGTCCCCGAGGGGCCTTGGCAATCCTTTCAGACTCTGGACTGTGTTCCCTAAAAATAGCTGGAAGACAGCTTTTCCTTTATTTTCCTGTCAGTTGCTTTTCCAGATGTCTGACAGCCTTTCCAGTTGATGCAGGAATATCAACCCTTGCACGCATGCTGTACAGCTGCTTTGCAAAGGTGTGCATGCATGCATGGAGAGCCTGCACTAACTCATTGGATACAACAGCAGAGTAATCACTGCTTATGCACATCAGCTGTGTGAAACCACATTGATCCTCAGCCAGGATTGCTCAGGGCCTCCCAATTCCCTCTGACAGCCTCGAGCAGGATCTCTTAGCCACACTTTCTCTAATTGAAGGCAAACTGCTTTTGGACCCAGCAGTTCATCATGCCTTTTTATCCACTTCAGGGACTTCTGTGCTCATATGGTAACTGCAATGCAGTGATGTACAGCCTCAGGAGGAATATGGGCAATATCTGGCTGGGGCAGGTCTTGATGATACCATACATCGGCTTGCTGGCTTACTCAACCCTGCAAAAGGTTGCCACCCTGTTGCAAAGCTTGCAGAATTAAGTGCTCTTTAGGTCCTTCCCTTTGTACCCTTGTGATGTGGCTCAGTCCCATCTTTGTTGATAGTTTAAGGATTTGCTCTGGAGGAGTAGAAGTATGTGCACATACTGCAGTCTGCCAGTGCTTTTCTGAGGAAAATAGCCTCTGGCAGAAGAGAAGAGACAGTTTTGAGACAGAGTTTATTGTAAAGTGCCTTGGCAGGACTCCCTACAGCTCTTCTGTTAAAGCCCTCTGTGGAACTGATGCGGAGGAGTCCTTCAGACTTCTGTAGGAAGAAGAATAAAGTCCCATTTTATGTACAATGACAATATATCTTTCTGATGTAAACCCAGCATTCCTAGGTGTACAGGGAAAACATAGTCATTGTAGACATGGCTTTTCAGTGATGAAAGATACAGCTGACTCATTTCATTATTTATCTCATTATTCTTTGAATAATGAAAGCCATATTTAAGACTCAAGAAGAAAAGGAATAACCTGGCTTCTTTTAAAGTTACAGAATATTTCTGCAGTGCCTCTGAGAGATGAACATAGCTTTAGCCCTTTCATAGTTTCAAATAATTTATTCTTCCCTAATTACACAATTTTCAAAAACTTAGAATGAAGTGATAAAGCTAATTTCAGTTTTCACTGACAGAGTGGGAGAGGTGAAAGTAATTTCCAGTTACTGCAGTAAAGCATCAGGATCTATTTCGAGAAATAAATTGATTTGGATGCCATAAAAAGTAGCAGCACAAAGTCAAAACATTACTCATACTGTTAAATAATTTAGCTAGTAGTTTCTGTCTCACTTGAGTGTGTCTGACTTGCTGCACTTGAGGATTTATGTTTCTAGGACTTTGATCTCTCTGAGCTGACTACCTTTTACATCCCCCCCCCAAAACTCAAAAGAATATCTTTGAAATGAAGGCTATGCCTCAAAATGCTTGTTTCTTTTTCCTATTCACTTCAGATCCAAAGGGACAAGGCCATTCAGATGTCTGAAGCTTTCTTCATGGACCATAATATTATTCTGGGCAGCTCTTCCTTCTCCTGCAGGAAAGGCTGTTGTCTCTCTGAGTGAGATTTCCAACAGTTTGGTGGATATCTCAAACAATTGGGGTATCTTGTAGTTAGTTTCTCTGAGAAAGCTTCACTTGACTGCTGTGAAAGAGAGAGCTGGTCCCATACCTACCTGCTGTCGGTTTACAGGCAGTAGCTAATTTTAACTATCATGTAAATGAAATCCAGGGTCTGATCCGATATGGTTCGGGTGAGTTCCCTACTTTCTTAATCACGTATCTATTTTGAACTTGAACAGTGTGGCAGTTAGTTAAAGATAAATGAATAACCTCTGGACTTGACATTGATGGTTACCTTGGGACCAGTGGTGGTGGTATACTCATCATGAACAAACCATGGGCAGTTCTGTTCAGAATTATATATTCACTTTATATATATATATATATATGTTTCAAATCACAAATTAATTTCCAAAGTTCAGAAAATTTCTGAGATAAACCACGTTAAGACAAAAAGTAATTTGTAAAATAAACTCATTACCAGTTTCATTCCACAGTCAAGTAAGAAGTCAAGTAAATGCTGTTTGGCAGTTTATTTTGTTCAGTGGAAAGTGAAGGAAGAAATTAAAGGAAAAATTGAGAAACAAATTAAAGGAAGAAAAAACCTACAGTGCCAATGTTAGTGAGTATGAATTACAAATTAGAAAAACAGGGAATGTCAATAAAGAGAGATAAAGATATCAGAACAAATGAGACTGGAAGTTCTGGGGACAAAAATAACACCTTCTCAAGGGTATTAAGGAGAATACAAAATGTAATGGGTATCCGCTGCCACAAGCAGATGGAAATTTTTGATGAGCAAGAGGAAAAACTGTTTACTTAATAAATGTTTTTGTCTCCTGTTTGAAAAGAATCAGAGGAGTCTAGCCATAACCCATGAGGATGGAAAAAGTACTTTCGACTCTGCTAGGGTGAAGAGAATCCCACTAACTCTAGTTTGTGTCCAGCAGTCCAGCCCAGTGCTAGCCTACTGCACCCTCTCTCCAGTCAAGGGCAGGTACTCCAGAGGGCAGTTTATTCCACTCTCTGTAGCTGGGACTGTAGCACCCAAATTACCACCAGACCTCATTTGGGAAGCGGCCCAGGTGTGCACATTACATTGCCTTTAATAACAACAAAATGATGCCTGCATTTATAGTGGTACAGGCTACCATGGTGCTCAGTTCTGCTCCACTTGCGCAGTTAGTTTGAGGCAGCTTCACTGTTTTCTGTGTATGGCTAAATTACATGATCCCCCCCAGCTTGCACAGAAGAGGCCTTTTTTTAGCAGCTGTCAAGATAATAGTCTTTGACAGTATAACTATTGTCTGTTCAGGCAGAGCTTACCATTGTTTAAGATATTCTGGCAGTGTTTTTCAGGTGTGGCTTTGTGATAGCCTCAGCACTTTGCAGTACCTTCTTATTCTAGGGTCAGTGACTCAGTCATATATGCATTCTCATTTTAGTATTACTGAAAACTCTCATTGCACAGCACTTTTTCAAGAATGTAGGTATACATGTATATATAATGCTTTATTACCCACGTGTTATTAATATCTGTGTGTTTACAGTAATGTTACTGGTATGTGCTCTAATTTATTTCCTTCTCCTCAGGCTACAATAACTCTCTCCTTCATGGTGACCTGTTCAAATCACAATGTCCTTAAAAGCACAGTTGGTCACACTGTTCAATCTGTAGTCTGCACATAATCACTGGCCTCTTGAGGAAACATTCGTGTTTTGCTTCATAAACTATTGATTTTTCAGTGCCTTGTTGAAAATAACCTTGGGATAACATATGTAACAAATTACTACTATAGTACATAAAACCATAACCTGCATTGCTAATAGTTCAATAATGGATGAAATAGCACACATAACACACTAGAGGTTGTAGCATTGTAGAACAGTCTGTCCCGCTTAGACTTAGTGAATACTGTCTTAATCTCTGATGCCTATACTGTAATTTCTTCCTAATTTTATTCAGTTTTCTTCTTGATTCCTTGAGACCATGTCACTAATTAGTTTACTATGGATTCATAATAAAAAGCTTTCTTCCACAACATCTTCCATTCAGCCCCTGTTGTTTCTGTTATGGTAGTAGTTGCCATTCTCTAGGGGAAGGTGGGGTGTTATGTGTTGTTTTCAGTCATTCTGATTGGAGAATGATGTCTGGTTGTACACCTAAAACCTGGTAAGTAATGACCATAATATCCTTGTAAAATGTGGGTTTCAATTTTAAAATATGATCTAACTCTGAAGATACCATGATAGATGCTTTTTTTTTTTTTTTTTGGGGGGGGGAGGCCCTACCAGTTGACTTTTGGATTAGAATAATTCTTTATAGTGAGTATTTTCTTCCATTTCTCTACAGCAAGAATGCATCCTAATACCTTTCTGAAACTGTGCTGTCAGCTCCTTCTTGAGGAATGCCTGGTTTCCACTAGGGATAGATTTTACCAGTTCAAGGGTCATCAGTTTGTGTGTGGTCCTTTCATATATCTGCGATACAGCTCCACACACTAAAGTAAGTACAGCTACTGGTTTACAGTCTTCTAAAATACAGTTAAGATGACAGACCTTTCTTTACTTAATTAGGTCAACTTTGCTTCTGTTAATCCTTACAGTAATGCATTTTAATATCAGCAAACCTCATGGACTGGGTAATATTGCAATTAGATTAATCTGCTATTATTCTAGCATTTGAAACTAATGAGAACACAGCTTTTTCAAGGAGCAATAATTCTCCTTGGCTGTGTACTGAAACCTGTAGTCTTTCATTTCTCCATAGGAAGGCTTTAATCACATCATTTCCCATCAATGATAATTTATCCCAAATGGATTCAAGGTCTACAGTATTCAGTGTTCCATTCACTACACCTAAATTTCCTAATAAAGTACTTAAAATGCTACCTCTCCCTTTCATTTTCAAATATTTCTCAATCCATTGTCAAACAGTCTTTTCTCGGCATATATTCCAGTTGAATAATTAGGAAATTTAATAAAATAGTTACTTGAGTTAATTTGAACCATATGTAACTCTTCACTCCAGGTTTGAAAGACCTTCTGACTTTCCGTATTGTCTTTGGAAAGTTAGACTTCTGGGGACTTCAGTTCCAAAAGTAGTTGGTATTTGCCCAGTAAAAGGAACCAATATGAGCAGATGGAGATGGTCTCCATGAGCATGGCTAGTTTCATGATTGTTTTCATGGTACAAAACAATATGACCTGATCTATTAAAGAATAAGCCTCTTCTGGCAAAGCTAAACATTAGATGGAGTTAGTACTGTGTGACGGTGGCTGACGCAGAACAACGAGCGTACAGCTGGCTAGCAGGACCAATTGTAAATACCCTTATACCTCAAAACCAAATCCTGCTGCAGTGTGTAGGACGTTTTTGGGCCAGGGTACAAACTAGCTCCTTTGGATCACTGCTTAGAGAAACCAGCACTGTTTAGTTATTTTTTACCCACTTACAAAGCAGATGAAAGCCATTCCTGTGAAAAGAGCTATCACACAGTTCACTACAATGCAATTAGATAATGTGGCATTTTATCAATGGAGAATTCCCAAGGAAGCCATGTCAAGAGCAAATAATGAAAGAGTTGTGCACAATCTTATAAATCAAGCAAAAATAAATCCCACACAGCTGGACAACCCCAAAGTTCTGGACAAGTGGAATACTCCTTTGGAACAAGCAAAGAAACTTAGAAAATTAGTAAAAGATAGAGATAAAAATTTGAGTGAGGAGCTGTCTACTGTACTCATGGCTCTAAGAGCAACCACTGTGGTTTGACTGGTATATGCTTCTTGAGACTTTGATTTGAAGACAACCAAAACCAGCACAACACTGCTAGCTGTTAGCAGAGTTGCCTTTTGAATGGCAATCTTAGCTGAAGTCTTGGAAAAGTTCAACCTAAGTAACTAACAAACTATAAATTATTTGGCTTAGAATTTGAAGAATGAAGTTTTACATGTATGACACTGGAATTACATCATATTGATATCTTTATGGTCAGGTGAAGTGTTTAAATGTTAAAATCAGTGGGCTAACTCAACTATTAATGTTAACAAAGGCATCATATAAAGCTGAATCAATTTTGAAGGTAAAAGGCAAGACTCAGATGGTCATTAACCACTGATGTGTTGTAACAACCACACTAGTTTTCCTACTGAAGTCCCTAATTCCTTTGCTATTGCTCTAAACACAGTGGTATTTAATTCTGCTTTAACCATGATTTGCACCATGTCTGCTGTTACAGGTAGTTTATTTTTCAGTTGATGTTTTCAGATTAAATATTTTTGATGTCTCCTTTTATTTCATGGTATACTCTAAACAGCTGCCTGTGCCTCACTTAAGTTTTGGCTTAAATCACTCCCTCTTCTGGGAAGTTCTTCCTTTTCCGTACTGGTGTCCTTTTCCTGGAAATGCCATAACAGCTGCTGTCCTTAATCCTTCTGTGATTGTATCATATTCCCTACTGTGCTTGGTCTTGGATCCTGTTTTCAGCTTTCTTCCCAAGCACTCCAATGCCTGAACTTCACATCAAATAAGCTCTTTGGATACCTTTCACTTGGTTCTTATTAATATCCATGCCTTCAAAAATATGTTTTTTATTTTCTAACTGGCCATGGGAAGCATCCTCTGCCTGCAGATTAGGACCCCACTGAATCATGATTCTAATTGGCAAGGAATTTTTCCCTTCTTAGAGATGACAAGAAGAAGGTGGTGATCCTTTCAATAATCCTCTTTATCCATTACTGCACTGATTACTGTTTCACTGCATGTTCAGTGATCTCCCACTGTGTAGCTTGTTTGGATATTTCAGCCTCGTCAGCAGTCAGCATGAAACAAAGAGTCTCTTCCTTGAGAGTTTCAGGAAAAGCTTAATTGACTATGCTGCCCACATTCTCCACCAAGCGTAGCAGCCAAATTAACACCAGGCCTCAGGTAGGGAACCCATCCAGATGTCCATGTTATGCTGCCCTTTAATGATTTGTTACGGTACAGACTACTATGGCGCTCAGTTCTGCAGCAAGGGAGGGTGTGCAGCTGATGGCATTGCTGCAGTGCATGAGGGCCCAGTCTGATAATAGCTCCCTCTGTGCAGTTAGGGGCAGCTCCAATAGATTCTGTATGTGTTTGAAGTTATGTGACCCCCTTACAATTCCCACAGAAGGAGCCTGTTTTTCTTTAGCAGGCATCAAGATAACAGTCCTTAATGGCATAAATGGTGTTTGCTTGGTCAGATATGCATTTCTGGTTTAGAGTTCCTGAAAATTCCCTTTACATGGAACTGTATACAAGAATATACGTGTGCATGTTTTATACCTAATGTTACTAATATCTGTGTATTTACAACAATATTACTGATACATTTTTTCCATAGGACCTGATGAAATCCATCCGTGGGTCCTGAAGGAGCTGGTGAGTGAAGTTGCTAAGCCACTGTCCATCATATTTGAAAAATCATGGCAGTCAGGTGAAGTTCCCAGTGACTGGAAAGAGGGAAATATAACCCCCATTTTCAAGAAGAGGAAAATGGAAGACCCAGGGAAGTACAGACTTGTCAGTCTCACTTACGTGCCTGGCAAAATCTTGGAGCAGATTCTCCTGGAAAGCACGCTAACGCACATGAAAAACAGTGAGGCTGGTGACAGCCAACATGGCTTCACTAAGGGTAAATCCTGCCTGACCAATTTGGTGGCCTTCTATGATGGGGCTACGGGACTGATGGACAGCAGCAGAGCAGTTGACGTCATCTACCTGGACTTGAGCAAAGCATTTGACACAGTTCCACAAAACGTCCTTGTCTCTAAATTGGCGAGACATCAATTTGATGGATGGACCACTCAGTGGATAAAGAACTGGCTGGATGGCCGCATGCAGAGTTGTAGTCAACGGCTCAATGTCCAGTTGGAGATCAGTAACGAGTGGTGTCTCTCAGGGACCAATGTTGGGACTGATCTTTTTCAACATCTTTGTTGATTCCAACCTCATGAAGTTTAACCAAGCAAAGTGCAAGTTCCTACACCTGGATCGGGGCAACCCCAGGCACAACTACAGATTGAGTGGAGAAGAGATTCAGAGCAGCTCTGCAGAGAAGGACTTAGGGATGTTGGTCGATGAGAAGCTTAACATGAGCCAGATTCAGTGTGCGCTTGCAGCCCAGAAACCAACTGCATCCTGGGCTGCATCAAAAGGAGCATGACCAGCAGATCAAAGGAGGTGATCCTGCCCCTCTACTCTGCTCTTGTGAGACCTCACTTGGAGTATTGTGTCCAGTTCTGGGGTCCTCAACATAAAAAGGACATGGAGCTGTTGGAGCAAGTCCAGAGGAGGGCCACGAGGATGATAAGAGGACTGGAGCACCTCCCGTATGAAGACAGGCTGAGAAAGTTGGGGCTGTTCAGCCTGGAGAAGAGAAGGCTGCGTGGAGACCTCATACAGCCTTCCAGTATCTGAAGGGGGCCTACAAGGATGCTGGGGAGGGACTCTTCATTAGGGACTGTAGTGAGAGGACAAGGAGTAACAGGTTCATGCTTAAACAGGGGAAGTTTAGGTTAGATATAAGTGAGGGTGGTGAGGCACTGGAATAGGTTGCCCAAGGAAGTAGTGAATGCTCCATCCCTGGCAGTGTTCAAGGCCAGGCTGGTCAGAGCCTTAGGCAACATGGTTTAGTGTGAGGTGTCCCTGTCCATGGCAGGGGTGTTGGAACTAGATGATCTTAAGGTCCTTTCCAACCCTAACTATTCTATGATTCTATGATTAACTTTATTTGATTCTCTTCAGGATAACTGGAATCAAATGGCTCTGTGGGGGATCTTACCTTTCTCTATTGTGGGAATCCTAGGTAAGTTAATTTTAGATGAATTTAGGTGAGATGAATCACACTATTAGTAGCCCACATTTCACATTGGCAAACATGGATAGCTTACACCCAGGATTGCTAAAAGCGATGACTTTTAGGATTGTCTCATGCAAATGCCAGGTTTGAATAAGTCTTTGCACATGGATGATTCTGAAGATCAAAACCATACTAGTATTTTATAAGTATTCAAAATGTTCAAGGGGAAAGACAAGATAAAAGGAGGCTTGCTAGAGATTCTGCTGACAAAAACTAAAAGAGAAAGGTTTACAATAAAGCTTGGTAAACATGATTTTATGAAAAATAGGGTTTGTCAAACATATTTGATTTTCTTCTTAGAATTATAGTTGGTAATTCTGTAAAGCACTTGATTTACTGTAAGTGACATGCTGATAAAAATGTTAGGACTATGAAGAATCAGCAAAGTACATCTTAAATGGATTAAGAACTAGCTCACAGGACTCAAAGGGTACTTGTCAGCAGG
>NW_009923250.1:29033-43290 GCF_000696875.1 Nestor notabilis
ACATTTTTTTAAGGTTCTCTGGTTACTAGTCCTAGTCCTTAATCAGCTTTGTTTTGATCAGCTCTGTGTCCTTCATAATTTTCAATCAATTAGCAGAAGTAACTAAAAAATAAAATCAGTGGTGTTAACATTTCTGAATGATCCAAAGTGGTAAAGAATGTGGCAAACAAGTCATCCAAATAGAGTATTCTGGATTACAAGGGGAGAAAGTTGAGCTCAATGAAACACATTGTACTTTAACACAAACAGCTAGAAGGACATGCGACGAGGAATAAGACTGTAGGTCTTACTCAACAGGACAGAGTCTGTGTCCTGGAAAACAATGAAAGGTTTTAGTAGAGAGGCAGCATGGTC
This sequence comes from Nestor notabilis, assembly GCF_000696875.1. Taxonomy (NCBI): domain Eukaryota; kingdom Metazoa; phylum Chordata; class Aves; order Psittaciformes; family Psittacidae; genus Nestor; species Nestor notabilis. Next base: position 29,388 of record NW_009923250.1, read on the forward strand.
TGCCTGTGTGATGTGCTATAACAAAAGGTTTATGGCGTGTAAACCCCAGAACTGTAAGCGGGGAATATGGGGGTGATTTTACCTCTCAACACAGTCTATGCAGCTGTGACATCAATGCCTTAAAAAATATAGTTGAAAGAATAGAGAGGAGTAGAGAAGCATCGCAAAAATGACTCTAAGGTTGAAGAAAATATTTTACTGTAACAGACATCGTTGTTGCATGCACCAATGCCCCTGAACGCCACTCTATCAATAGTGTAGTTCTGTCAATCAAGCCCCTCAAAAGAGATTTATATGTATCCATATAATCTCTCAAACAAGATTTTATATTGGTGCACTCAAATGAGATTTATATATATTCGTAACCTATATAGGATGAAGGCCAGATATTTTCCTTGGGTTTGCTACTCTCACACTTCTCAGGAACATACTAACCACTGCGACAGCTCTGTGTGCCAATATATAATAAGAGATTGTCTTATCTTATAGCAACACAAAGAACATGAAGTACATGTGCAGAAGTCTTTATGTGTTAAATCAGTGAGCTGAGCACTGAATGAAGACATACAACATCCGGCAGAGTTTTGCAACATGATTGTTAACATGTGGGCAGTGCTCAATTAAATCCCATTCATCAGAAATAGCTCATCAACTAAAATACATCCTAAGGTGCTGACAAAGTTGGACTTGTCTAAATTGTCAAATAGAAGGTGGCTTTATAAGAATGCATAAGCACTTTCAAGGGAAAACAATACTAAATAATAAAGGCTTCTCAGTGGAACCAAGAAAAACAGTCATCTGTGCTTGGTTATTAAGGCAAGAAGTAGTCGAAGTACTATTTTGGCACATTTTTACTTTGTTTCTTTTTTTAACATCAAGGCTAGTAAACAGCAAGAACAACTGCCAAAGAATTTGAGGTTTTCAGTATTAATGTTGTAAAATCAGTGGTGGATATCTCTTCGAAGATGTGATAGAAATTTTCTTTAGGACTTACTGACCTCTACAAAAGCATTTATTTAATAGCCTGTGCCATAATGGAAAACAGACTACAAGATCTTACACTAACAGCAAAGGAAATAATCTATGAATAAACTATAGTAAAAGTATTACATGAGAAATTGGATTGGAAAGCACCAGTTAATTATCTTATAAATCACACCAACGGCTGTGATCCTTTCTTGAAATTTTGGGAAAGAATTTTTTTTTTTTAAATTTCCTACTAAGGCTTAAATATTCAATCTTGAGTTGCCATGAAATATATATCTCTCATTGTCGTGGTTTAAGCCCAGCCAGCAACTTGGAACCATGCAGCCGCTCGCTCACTCCCTGCCTCTTCCCTCCTCCTCCTGCTCCCGGAGGGATGGGGAGGAGAATCGGAGGAATGTAACTCCCACGGGTTGAGATAACAGCTCTCCAGTAACTAAGGTATAATATAAACCACTACTGCTACCAATAATAATGATAAGAGGAATAACAAGGGGAGAGGACACAACCGCTCACCACCCGCCGACCGATACCCAGCCCGACCCGAGCAGCGATCTGGGCCTTCCGGGTAACTCCCCCCAGTTTATATACTGGGCATGACGTGCTGTGGTATGGAATACCCCTTTGGCCAGTTTGGGTCAGGTGTCCTGTCTCTGCTGCCTCCTGGCTTCCCCTCCTCCCTGGCAGAGCATGAGACTGAGAAAGTCTTTGGTCAGAGTAAACATTACTGAGCAACAACTAAAACCATTGGTGTTATCAGCGTTGTTCCCAGACTGAAAGTCAAGAAACACAGCACTGCACCAGCTACTAAGAAGGAGAAAAAATGACTGCTGTAGCTGAACCCAGGACACTCATATATAGTGTCATCGTGATATTTAGAAAACTGGGAAGGCATGCTGTACATAGGATGTGATTGTTAGAGTTGGAAGAAACCCTACTAAGATCAAAGGGGTTGAGTATAACATAAAAAGAGGACATTTATCCCTTATTAAATGATACTTGCAATAGAGAGAGGTAATGCAGAATCAATATTGTTGGTTTTCTGATGCTTGAGTTTAAAGCAGTATAACACTAAAATCACACAGTAGTTACTCTTGCAGTGCTGACATGGTACTTTGAAATTCACCTGCATTGCTCTAAGTATGAAAGATATCTCCAAAAACTGAAAGTAAAAAGGATTGCTTTGCAAACTGCGATGGTGTTGACTTGCTAATTAATTTAAAGTGGTTATTTCATGATTGCTGGCTGCCATTAAATTGGTTCTTGCAGGATCATGCACTCTGTTTGTTTTGAACAGCTACACCAATTTGCCATATAATTGCAAGATCTATGTGGAATAAAGTTGAAACAAATTGCAGGAGACAGATTCAAGAGCTGTATCTTACAGATGTAACAGACCAATTCGTTTTGTGATTCCTAATTGTTAACAAGTCAGTAGAATGAAATGTGCTTTCAGAAGCTGCTTTGCTGACATCATCCCATTCAGCACAGAAGCTGTCTCTCTGAATTCATGCCCTTAGAAAGTCCTAGCAGTTGATGCTGAACAAGCGAAAAATAGCTACAAATACAATAAAAGCACAAAGTATAGGAAACACAGGCTGAGTCATGGAGAGGAAGGAGAAGAAAAGATTAAAAATAAATGGAAAATTAATTAATCAAAAAATGTTGCTATGGGCAGGCTGGGATATGAAATAAATCACTGAATACAAAAGAAAACTGACAAAATAATGACAATCAAAAAGAATGATGATAAGTGACTGTGGGATAGTGAATCAGACAAATATGAAATCTTACAGCTAGAAAAAATCAAAAGAAAGAAACAAGACAGAGTAATGGGCAGAAAGAAAATCAACTTAGGAAAAGTAAATTTAAAAAGTGATTCACAGAGGGACAGATCTACAAGAAATGAGTTGGTCAAATATAGATAAGAGAGTCTAAGCTAACAAAGAAGGTTTTAACTAACAAAGACAATTTTTGAAAGGTCATACTGAGGATTATTTAATCAGTTTTATTAGGTAACAAATAGTAAGGACAAGCAAAGAAAAAACATCAGTGTACTCTTGAGTTTTCACAGCTGTGAAATCCCAATATATGCCACAGCTTCTGATTCCTGCATAGGTAATGACAGGATGGCCTGAAAAAGTATAAGCAGAGTTTTTAAAAATTATTTTATTTTATTTTATGTATGTCCATGCCTTTCTGAAATTGTTTTTCTCTTTTGTAGAAGAGCAAGTTGAGATATCTGAGGGTTCTTTGTTTGCCTTTTGTTTGTAACATTCCCTTTCTAGGGAGTTACAAAAAAGGCTTTTGAAGTATGAGCTGTATTTATTTATTCACTGTTAAAATACAAACTCTGGGTTTTTTTTTTTTTTTAAAAAAAAAGCTTACAGATTTTCAAGATCTGGGTTTCTAAGGAATAATACCAATTCTAGGACTCCCTTTTAGAATCCAGGACTGAAAGATGCCCCTTATTCTTTTTAATTCACTGAAAAACATTTACTGTTACTAAATGTCAGTCATGGGATTGTCTAATCTACTGGTCTAAACAGGATATAGTTGACATGAAAGAACTATTGTCTTCAGAAGCTTGTTGTCAAATAACGTGCATGATCTCCCCTCCTAAAAATGATTCATTGAGAGCAAAGGCACAGAACAGCCACAAAGAATTTCCCTTATTCAGAAAAACTAAATAACTTATATCTTTTGTGTTTGAATGCAGGCCACCCAATCACGATAGAGAGGGCTGTGTACAGTCCCTGCATATTTTTGACAGAGAGGAAAAAGTGTAATTATAGATTCTATTCCTCAGTCCCTTTTAGCTGGGTGCAATAGTATTTCTGTATTTCTGCAATTGTACCATTTTTATTGTTTCACATAGTATTTGCCTGAGTCAGGGTCTTTCTGTCTACAGGTTGCTGCTTTCCCAGCCTCCTTGAGTCACATCCCCAGCTGGGCAGCCACTTGGCTGTTTCTGGACCTCAAACTCTTCTGGACCCTTGAGAGGGAGCCAGTATCACAGCAGCTCACTCAGTGTCTCGGACCCCTCTGGGGCACCTTCAGATAAGGACATCTTTTGAATCTTTTAGAAGCCATTTTTCAGCAATAAAATAGACTGCATATCTCCACCAGCAGCTGCTTGGCTTTGTTGTTGAAATTGCGGTTACCAGGACTAATTCTCTTTAGAATCTACAAACATACTGCAAGATCAGTTACTCACTGAACAGTACCTGGCTGTCTTATACAAGCCTTTTTCAACCTCTTCCCTTTGTCCTTCTGCCTCTCAGGTGTCACTGGAGCAGCCAGCACCCTAGATCAGGGTGTTCTACTGCCTCCAGCGCTAACAACTTTGCTGTCATTCCCACAGTTATGAATTGTCAATGGCCATTAACTTTTTGTCCAGATTACACCATCATCCTTAACTTTTCCCACTGTTAGAAAAACATACATGCTAATCTAGAAAAACTGAGGTAACTGCAGTAAATATAAACCTGCATACAGATATATCTTCAACCTACTACAAACCTGACAGTTAAATAATCCAACTCTTTTTTATTCTGTTTGTACTGACCTTAATGAATAAGAAGCATTAACATACTCTTTTACCATTTTATATACTGAATAATATACACACTTGTTCAACTTTTCCAGCTTCTCAGTCTGCTGTTTTATGTGTGAATTCTTCCACATCTTTCTACATTGCAGCTACTGACCTACAGCTCTTATATGTCTCATTGCATAAATGCTTTCACGCCTTTTGAAATGTTTTATTATTCTTCATTATTATTTTGTTCTAGCAATGTATGAAATGTTTTCTAGTTCCTTCAGGTACTTCAAGGACTTTGTGCCAAAACTTCTAGTAAACTTCCCTAGTATGTTCAGTTAAAACCATACCAAACTATGCTTCAGTTGTGATCTTGGTAGTGTGGGAGTGAGAAGTTACTTATGCAGATATTTTTGTAACTTTTTTTTTTTACATTCACATTTCGATTTGTTTATCTTTCACCCAGAATGTTTAAATGCTTCAAAACAACAAAGACTTTCCATTTCTTAATGTCCTTCATGTCTGGAATAGGTGTTTGTAAATTTTAGCTACATGTTAGTAGGCTATTTTTATGCTTATGTGCCCTTGGACTTTCAAGTTTTTAAGTGGAGACTGAATATAACTAAGATGAGGCTAACTAGAGATTTCTGGAATGCCAGTAATGTATTTAAAATGCCAGAACAAAGGTCTACTATTCAAAGTGTCAATAAAGGTTGTCCTGGTGTCCTTGATTACCTGTGCAGTCATCAGAGCGTCTTTATTTGCAGCCATGGATCTTGGATTTAGAGACACATCCATAGATGATGGACCCTTATCTAGGACAGAAGAGTGAATGAAGAAGGGACAATAAGGATAATTAACTGTTGGAATCAAACAAAGAATACAAGTACATCAGAATTGGAGATCTTTATACCAGGATCTCAAAAAGATAAGTTTTAGTACAAAACCAACTACTGGAATTAAATAAGCAATTAGATCTCATGAAATCACAAGGCATTTATATTGCTGAAAGTCTAATTAGATGATAACGCACTTTTTGTCTTAAATTATAAAAAGTCACTGATGACTATGCTGACTACCAGGAAATGCTTCACAATCTGTGGCAAGATGTAACAAGAGATGTGTTAAAGCCTGTGAGTATTGGGCCCCTGAAGCTACATAGGCTAATGGAGGAATGCTGGCCATGGGATGTTACTGTAAAGAAATGCTGATCATGTCCTTGGCTAGAAATCTGAAAAACTTTGTAAGCTGGCTTCTAGCCCTGTGGGTAAGAACTTATGAGGAAATGTTCCAGTGGTTGCTGAAGGCTGAATTTGAGTTAAATTATGCCACTGTGAAATATAAGCAGCTAATTCAAATATAGAGAATTTAAAATCAGTATTAAAATGTTGTTATACTTCCTCAACAGAAATGTCATTGGGCATATGAATTTATTTTCAGAATGTGGCCCAAAACACAAAAATATTATGATAATAGAATTCAGCAGTATAAATTGCTATGCTACTTCTGACCACTTTTTTGGCAACAGAGAAAAGAAGAGCTCTGTCATAAATACAGTAGCTTACTTGATCTGTGCAGTTCAGTGCACAGCTGTTCTCGGTGCTGGGAGGCCTGCAAGGGAAGACAAATGAGAAATAAGTCATGCATACAAATCCCTAGTGAATTACTATTCTTGTGGCTGATAGGCTCAGCTAAGTGCCTCCTCTTAGGACCGATAGAGAGTTACAATCTGCATACCATTGATTTGTACAAAAAAAAAAAAGATGAGTCCTGAAAAAGGTTCATTAACAGTTGGGTGTGGGGAAGAGCATACAAACACTCTCCTCAAATACTCAGCTTATTTTGAAAATATGAGACCCTGAAATGCTTATCAAGAACACCTTGCAGAAAGTATTTATGAATATCCCCAACGCTGGGGGTAGTTCTCTGATGGTAACTGTTTTGCTCTTACACAGGTCATCTCATCTGAGAACACATGGAGACATAAAAAACAAACACTGCTAAACTTAGTGGTTTTATTTAAAAATATACAAATATTAGAAGATCATGCCACAGTAGCTCACAGTGTATATGGACAGGTGCCTGGCTGCAGGAATAGAAATCTTTGTCTTCACCTTTCCTCCACCTCCTTCCCCTTCACTCCCTCTCCTGCCCTACCATAGCAGGTCTGTCCCTTGCTGCACTGCTGTGCCAGGTAGAACTCATGAGAGCAGAAGTGGATCTACTTTCAGCAGATTACTGAAAGAAGATGGCTTTTGCTCTCTGTAGCAGTTTTATCAATGTATTATCAAAGTATTTATTAGCCTGCTAAATTACATTAGTAGGTCTTAAATGGGATTTTATCTCAATCGGAAATGACTCTTACCTGTAAGTCAGATTGTACTCATACACCCTAAGGTATTTATGAATTTCAGGAAGAACTTATTTTGGTCATTTCAGTATTTCCTAGGAATTAATATTCTTGCAAAAAATTTTGTTTTACATTTTCTTTCATCAAATATCTAAGCAGTTAGATCTCAGAGATATAAGCATATTCAGTTATAATAAAGCAGCTGTAAAGTTTTTTGAACTTCTTGCATTTCCAAAATGAACTTTGAATGTGCTGAGAGGCTACACAGTGCCCAGATATACTAGCAAAATCACATCTTCTCCCAGAAAATGTGAAATCTGCCTGCATATAGGTAGGTGCTTCTCTTGGTTGAAGAAAGAATTCTGTAGGAGACACTATCAAAGTATTTTAATTTTCATGGGTCTACACTTTTAGGCATATAGATATTGCAAAATTATTAAGTAAAAATACGCTTTCATCATGGCTTGCCCAATTAATATTTTGGGTGTGATTTATCCAGCTTGTCTTTCTGCACAGAGGGACAGCCTGCTTCTGCACCTTGCAGATTTCCTTCTGGAAAAATATCCAGCCTTCCTGGATTCTTTTGTCTTTCAGTACTACCTCCCAAGGGACTCTGTCAAACAGTCTTCTAAACAAGTCAAAGTCTGACCTCTGGAAGTCCAAGGCAGCATTTCTGCTGACTTGCCTCCTTGCTTCTACAGGAATTGAAAACTCTACCATTTCATGATTGCTGTGCCCAAGACAGCCTCCAGCCAGGGTGCCTTCCCTAATTAGCTCACTCACCAGCTGTGTAAGGATGTTATCTTCCACACACTCCAGGAACCTTCTAGGCTGTCTCCTCTCTGCTGTATTGTATCCAGCAGATATCTGATAGGTTGAAGTCCCCCAAGAGAAGAAAGACTAGTAATTGTAATTTCAGGAATGTGGATCCCTCTTCAGTTAATAGAAAGTAATAAGTACTGAAGAAATGAGATTCAGGTTGCAACAGTTCCCCAAACTATTAGCTCTGTGTGAATGGCCTTCAAGACTGTTAATACTCGTGACCTCTATACTCACTGGATAATTGCTTTTATTATGCATTGCTTGTTTCTGTTCTTGTCTTACAGCACTGATGGATGTAATTTTGTTGTATACTATATAGGTGCTTAATGAAATTGCTGAAAGAAAGTTTATTGCTATGTTAAAAAAATGATGTCAACTCTTGAGTCTCAGTGAGTGTCTTACCTGCAAGGCTGCCTTTTATTTTTCCCCTCAGTTCATTAAATATACTTCATTATGTCTAGGAAAAACTAGAAAGTGCAAAATGCCCATTATATGTATCCTAAAATACAAACATATCTAATGTACCATAGTGAATAGACATGCTGTATATGTAGCTGATAAATTAGGTCAAGATGCAGATGAAACGAAATGTGAAAGTACTGAATGTTGAAGGCCTATGGAGCCTCTATGTTGATATGACCAGCCAAAAAGAGGAATGGATGTCAGTGAAGTGAAATCAGTTTAATGCCTGCTTTATGTAAGATGTCAATACAGACAGGATATTAAACTGCATGAAGAAAAGTACAGATAGATTTACAGATAAACCTCAGCATTTAAAAATAACTGGTGACTAGAAAAGGGAAAACAAATAGCATGGAGAAACCCTGAACCAGAGAAAAATATATATAAACACAGGATTAAGCTGAGCAAGAAATATTAGGCTAGAGATATTTAAAATAATGAATGGAATAGTGAAGGTCAGTTGAATGCTCATGTTTCTCCTTTTTTGCTTAGCATGGGATGAAATGTTAAAATAGCAATCTGAGAAAAACCTGTAAAATTCATAAAAGAAAACACATGTTGATGCAATGTGTCATTAACCTACTGAGTAGCATTAATTCTCCAAAGTATGCATCTTTTATACTCTGCAAGATATATTCTATCTTAATTCCCATTTAATGCAATACTGAAGCTTTGTTATTGATCTTCAAGGCCATTATTGTTTAATAACCTAGCTAAATTGGGTAGTACTCTTTCATCTGTAACTTATGAAGACAAATGAGCTCTCCTAGTGTAATGCAGCAAACTGATGACGTTCATGAGCAGTATTTTCAGGAAAAGTAGATTGATACAGAGCAGCCCTGAAGAGAAGCATCAAGTATTAAATATGACCACAAATTTTATTTATCTTACTTAAGCACTTAGATTGGAAGGAAGTAAGCTGGATAAATTGCTTATAAAATGTAAAAGATACAGGTATAATAAAAATATATGTAATTGTACCATAAAATGATTAGGTAGTAATTTTCATCCTTCAGGCAAAAGAAAATAAATTCACTAATATCTGAACATACTCTTTAATAATTTTATCATTACTGCCTAAGAAAAAGGTTCTTGAAATTATTTAAGTAACTAGATAGCAGGAGACCTGCATAAAGCTAATGTGACATATAGAATTCTATTTTAAATACTTGTGTAAGGGGAGGGGATGATTATCCTCTGCAGGTACTTGTCTCACTCCTAACCATAGTGGAAGCTTGGACTAGACATTGATTTTTTATTAGTGAAGTGTGGCATGATGAATCCCACCATTAGTAACTTTAGGAAATCACATCTTATTTATGTACTGTGGAAATTTAATATTGATTCATTGACGCCAATAGCTGTAGACATCTTGATATCAGTCTGGAAAGTCTACTGCTCTGGTTCAGTGTGGTAAACATGATTTTATGGAAGTCTTTAAAAGCCACAGACAGCTGTTAAAACACTCCTGATTTATATTAGAGATTTTTCAAAACTATCCCTTATTGGAATTTCCTATTACTTATATATATATGCAGTTTCTCTGTAGTTATGTTCTGTTTTGATCAGAGATGATCTGCCCAGCTCAGAAATTTACATCTTCATCATGTTTCTCAGCATGGTTCAATGATTTTTCTTTCTACCCAGCAATTCTTATACTTGTCTAATACATGAAATCAGTGAGTGGATATGGATGCTTTTAGAGTCACTAAATTTTTCATGAACAAGGATGTTTTCACACATTCTGACTAAAAAAGCTACCAGATGCAAAAAATGTTTCCATTGGAGCTTCTGCAGGAAACAAAGGACATGTTTGTATGTTGGTGCTGAAATCTGGACTAACTGCTGTGAGCTTGCAAGACCAAAATGTTCAGCTCAGCACTACGTGCTGGCACTAGCCTTGGCCCCTAAATCAGTATTGTCATGTTACAGCAGTACTATGACTTCCCTCCTAGTCAGGCTATTTAGCTAAACTGAAAGAGTACACTGATAAAACCACTCTGCTTCTGCTGTATAGGTACGTATAATCGTTCAGCGTGTGGTTCCTGAAGCCCTAAACCATCCTGCTGCTGTATACAGGTTTTTAATTTACCAATTTCTAAAGAGTCACTCTAAAAAAAACCAAACAAACAAACAAAAAAAAACCCCAAAAAACCAAAAAAAAATAAGGAAGGCATTTGTGATTGTCTTGTCTAACTGACAATCTCTCTGTCATTCAATTTTTTCAGTAATTTTGGTCCGCTCCTTTCAACCCAATCTGAGAAGGAAGAACATCTCAGAGACTGGCAATTCTTACATGTTTTGTGAAGACTGATGGTTTCACTGAGCCAAAAGAACCAATAAGATCTTCATTAGTTGCAAACGCATGTAACTTATTAGTCATCATTATTTGGACTTTGTCTGATTCTGACTCCTAAAAGCTGATCTAAAAATACATTTTATTTGTTTTACCGGTAAGTAGCACTATTTCCTTCTAGTATTCTAAATATATTTATTCCTCCTGAAATAGAATAAGTAGGTCAGCATTCACAGTTCAAATCACAGTTCCTCTGGATACAAATTCCAGCAATGAAGTGCAGTATGAGTGGCAGTTTGTTCAAATTAGTTTAATTATCTCAGGTATCATTGCCATTTCTTTTTGCAGAATTACTGTCAAAGAAACCACCCTTATGATAATTTTAGCTGCCCCTTTTACTAATCTCTTGAATTCTTTCTGAAGGGATTTGTCTGTGTTTTTAGAGATTCCTAGATGAGTGAGAGCTTCTTCTAATGTAATAGATGACTCTGTCAGTGCAGCAGCATCTTGACCCATGCTTAGAACATGGGCAGATAGGATCAGTGTCTCAGGTCTCGCTGTTTTTTAATACATATTTTCTAATATTTTTTTAGCCCTGTGCAGCAGGGGAAAACAGACTGCTGATGGCCTTCTGACTCTGCATCTCATTTTACATGTGGCCCCAGCATAGATTTGAACAAGCTGGGGGCTATTTAATTTTTTTAAAAATTAGTCATTTCTATGAAAAGGAAAGTATTAACAATGCTATTCTGGTTTTCTGCCTGGAAACTGGGAGGATACTCATAAGCAGATAGTCAAACAAATTTAAGGTCTGCAAAGTCTAGCTTATGAAAGATGGAACTGACTCAGTTATTGAGGTATGGTGGAGATCTATATAAAGTTATAATTTTCACTCTGATGACTATAATGCAATTTTGAGAAGTTTGCTGTGAAGCTTTATTATTCATCATGATACCACTAAGGTGAATGCAACGTAAATCGTACAGCTTACTGCACTGTAAAACAGCATGAATTTCTTCAGAAGTAAAATTGCTTTTAATGTGGTCATATGATTCAGTGATAAAGGAGAAGGAATATACAGAATCTATGCCCTAGCACTAGTTATAAAGATCCTGTCATCAAAACAGATGCCAAATCCTTTACAATAACTTTCACTTTGTGGATGATTATTAGGTGATGGATAAAAAAATTTTATGAAGCCATCATAAGTTGAGGAAAGGAAGGAGCAGAGTCCATTATCTAATGCTGTTTCGTAATGAGATCTCATAATGATGGCGGTAGTATATAATATAATGATCTGCAGAAGAGGAAGAGAGCCTAGCCAAATGATTTCAGAGAGATCAGGATTTTTATAATGCAGAACTTGGCTCCTCTATAAACAAGCTAAATCACAGTTAAAATTTGTTTTTAAAAAATTTAGTTAAACTGATAAAAATTCTGTATGGACATACCTACATCAAATCAAGTGAAAATACGGCAGTGTTCTTTGCTGCTAATTCTTTTATGAAAGAATTGACTTTTGAAGATTTCTGTCTCTGCTTCTTGCTCCAGCCCCCATTCCCAAAGTCACCACCCTATCAATAGTGCTGCTTCAACTGTTCATGAAATAGTGCTATAAATTGAATTCGAGACCACTCTCCTCCAATGACACCAGGGTTGTTTCATAGGTCAGGTTTATTATATAGCCCCACATGGAGCTCAGTTAGCAGAATGAAGGCTAGTGACCTGACTGGGAAGCAGGTGGGAATGTAGGACACCAGGAAGGTCAGAATGGATAGAGGGGGCAGGGTCCATCTGAGGATCCTCTTGAGCTGCAGCAAGGCCTGAACTGAAATGAAAAACCATAAGCAAGTTTTGTTTCTAAAAATATTAAATGTTTGTATTAGGTTTGTGTGATCAGAAAGACAGAACATTTCCATGTTAATGTGAAAACCGAGAAATAACACAAAGTAAGATGAACTAATGAGCTTGTGACTTTTTGGCATCAGCATGAAGTCTGGATAAAGTCTTTGAAGGTTTCTTTTTCTTTGGATCAGATATTTATTAGGTCTGATCTTGCGTCCCTTAGCTTTCCTCAAGATTTCATTCAAGGATCAGAGAAGCTATGCAGGTGTGTTCTCCATTCGCTAAAGTGAAAAAGCGGAGGAGTTTAATTCTTTGATAAGTTAATCTTTAATTTTTTTTTTTTTTTTGGTCAGTTGAGTACAGTCATGTTGACATAAAACACATTCAAGCAGTCTTCCTGAAGAACTCCCTTCAGATGCCTGGATTCTGCTTAACTCTTGGCGCTTGCAGTGTCGTATTCCCACTCATTCTCCAGTTATCTGCAGATAGGTAGCTATTACTTGAATTTTTAAGAGGGACAGAAAGACCTGTTATTGTTCTTCCACAGCAATAGAAACAAAGGCTCTCCTCTCTCCTTGCTCACTTTAGGTTTCCTGACCCATTAAAATCAGTATTTTTTCCCTTTTGGTACTTTGTAATTCTCCTGATCTATGCCATCCATGTTTGCACTGCTCATATTTTGTTTTAAAAATGCAAATAGTTTGAGTCGTTACACACTTTCAAGGGCTGAAGTAATCCAAAGCAAAATATTTTGGGTTAATCTAAACTGATTCAACTGATGTTTGAGGTTCTGTGTGCATGCTGTTCCCCCTCCTTGCTTCTGCTATTTTGAAACAAAGCACAACATAGCTCATTATACTCCGAGTCTGCCTAAGTGCTGGATTCTTGTCAACTTCATTTTACCACTTCAGTTACAGCATAGGGATACAGCACAGGAACACATCTTTCACTGCACAGTGAATGCATGTAACGAATTATTAGTGTAGACATTGGCACTGCAGACACTGAGTTAACGGGTGTGTTTGTATCCTGCTTGTCTCTGTGTAGACCATGTCTGTCCTTAACATGCATGCCCAGAAGAGAAATCAAGATATTTTTATTTCAGCTTAATCCATCTTTAGGAAACCCAGGGCAGGAGGCATGCCCATGTTTCTATTGCCCTTCACTGTCCTGGGCTGTTGTTGGAGAGGGACTCACGGCAGGAAAACACCTCAGGTGAAACAGAGGGACCATGCTGGATAAGCAGGAGGAGGCACAGGCTCGGGTATCTCTTTCATAGAATGGTTTGGGTTGGAAAGAACCTTAAGACCATCTAGTTCCAACCCCGCTGCCACGGGCAGGGATGCCTCACACTAAACCAGGTTGCTCAAAGCCTCATCCAACCTGGCTTTGGCAGCGTTCAAGGCCAGGCTGGACTAGGCTTTGAGCAATCTGGTCTAGCGGAAGGTGTCCCCTACTTAATAAATACAGGCCAATGGGATGTGGCCATTTTGGTGCACTTCCAAAACAGCGCGTCTGGAGTTTTTATTTCCTCCCAGCTCCTGCCCAACCCCACGCGCGTGGAATGACACTCGAGCGCCGGCGGCGCCGCTGCCCGCGCCAG